>NC_032017.1:19744492-20040394 GCF_001865875.1 Lupinus angustifolius
GTAGCAAAACTCCCCCCCCCCCATACTGCACTTTTCAACTGCACTTTTCAACTGCACTTTTCAACTAGAATTAAATGCAATAAATTCTCCACCTAATTACCAACTACCAAATTAAAATAAATTCTGCCAATTCAATAAAAATATCTTACACTTAATAATTAATTCTATCAATAATTAATTTTAGCCTAAATCGGCAGTCCCAATGCCGATTTCCATTTAATAATTTTTGACCTAACCTAAATCGGCAGTCCCAATGCCGATTTCCATTTAATAATTATCGTCCTACTATGCCGTCTACAAATATTTTTGGTATGCAACATACTGATGATGAGGTTGTCGTTGAAGATGTTGATGAAGATGAAGATGATTCAAATGAGGAGGAGCCACAATTGGTCACACGTGGAAGAGCAAGAATCTCGCAGCGGAATGAACAACAATTAAGAGTTCAACCGCCCAGAAGGAGAAAACCACCCCCATGTGGCACTTCATCACATAGACGTCATTAAACTTTTATGGGATTAATAAATTCAAGTGTGATAAATTTTTGTATTAAATAATACTCTTTGAATAAAGTATTAATGGTTTCTGTCTTATTGGAATTACATTTTTTAAATATTTTAAATAAATATATATTACATGTCCTATTTTGGGGGAGAAACTAAAAAACAAATTTGTAAAACTCCCCGAGTTAGGGGGTTAAATTTAAAAAAAAAATAATTACATGTAAAACTCCCCCCCCCCATTGCCGATTTAGGGGGGGAGAAATTAAAAAAAAAATAAAATTTATAAAACTCCTTAAATTAAAAAAAAAAAATAAATATAGGTAAAACTCCCCCCCATTGCCGATTTAGGGGGGAGTCGAATAAAAAAATAGATTTATTTGAAATCGGCAACAGGGTTGCCGATTTAGGTGAAATCTACACCTTTTTCGTAATATTTTCAAAAGGTGCACAAGACCGTAATTTTTCGGTCAAAGTGCACCAACTAAGTAAATTTTCCCAATATCAAGCAAGTACTAATTAATTAATTAAAATAACTAAAAGCTAAGATGTAAAATTGGCAAAAATCACAACATTTTTCATTACATACACAACATAAATTCCCAAAAGGTTATAATAGTAAGTGAAAAACCCTCACCAGGTTAATCACAAATAAACTATGATGCTTCTATCCAAACATTAAATCTTTAATACCTTATAGATTTTTTTTACAGACAAAGATGATAAAATGAAAGAGTAGATATAGAAATAAGAAAATAATCTAAGAAACAGAGAACCTTCTCCTTCGAGGCTTAGTCAAGTCCACAGTTTCATCATCAATGTTGGAAGTATCCTTCGACCCATTCTTGAATGGGTTCAACTTCCCCAGTTTCTTTGACACAGAGGAGAAGAAATTGGTCTTCTTCACATATTCCTTTGAAGACGACGTCGTTGCTTGACCATTCTTTTGCAAATCCGAAACGTACATCTTCATCTTCATCAACTCTGAACGCAACTCTTCATTCTCTCTTACCAAAGACACATCCGTTTGTGGCTTCTGGTTCTTCGACGCCACCACGTTCTGATCCTCCGCCGCGCCACTCCTTAGTTGCATCTGATCGAAGTATAGCGCGTGAAGAACAATTTGAACTGGTAATCGTTTGTTCTGTGACGCGTGCACACGCGCCTCGTAAGAAAGTTTTAGCGGGTCCATTACGCTGCACACTTTCTCCCTCTCTATCTCGTCTAGGTTCTGGTGCATCTGAATCAAAAACACGCGCGTGGAAGAAGGGTTAGACGGTAATTTACTTCACTTAGTTAAAATTCAAACGATTTAGACGGTTATTTATTATTCCATTACCTTGAGGTAGATATCGACGGCACGGTAAAGATCATCGTCGACTTTACGCGCGTGTTTGGGGATGAGAATAGCGATGCCGTTGAATTTTGAAATGGTGAGTTCTCCATAGGCTGCGATTTCTGCGATGTACTTGTCGACGACTTTGGCAACGCGCTGCATGGCGGTGCTGGAACAGTTCTCTATGAAGTCGCTACCGCTAGCGTTGAACACTGATGTGCTCTTTTCTTTCTCCACGAAAGTGGAGATGATTCTTCGAACGCTGTCAAGATCTAAGAGCCTCTCGCCGTCGTAGGTGAATGACAGTACTAGGAAATTGTCGACGGTTACATGCTCCAGGATCTCTGAGATCCGCTTCTCTAGCTCGCGTTTGCAGCTGCTAGATGCACGGAGGTAGATCGCGGAACGGAGGAGGCAGCAGAGGAAGTTGATTGGAAAAGATGCTTTCTCCGAGGGGAAGAGAGCGACGATGGACTGAAGAATCTCGCGTTGTTGGATTCTTAAACTTGAATCGGAATCTGAATCGCTAAAATCTGATAGTTCGATTCTACCTTTCCCGCCGGAATGGTCTCGAACTAGTTCCTGAAGCGTGCGTTCTGCGTAAGTGATCAACGCGCCAGATATGGTAAGATACTTGGCTCCGCGATTCTTCATTGCGATGATCACTTTCTCGAAGGAATCCACGTCGAGAACTGCAAGCTCCTCCATCCACCAGTTCGGCGGAGATTTGCTTGGGAAATAGGCCTCGCTGCTAGCGCTAGAGCCTACAGCTTCAACACAGCGGTTAGTGACGTTTAGATCGCCGGCGAAGGGGAGTAGCTTTTGGCAGGACTTGAGCACAGTGACTGCACCGGTGAGGCTAGACAGAGCAACCTGCGAGAAGAAGCCTTCAGTTCTTGCGGCGAGGTTTCCGTCGCAGTACTCATCGGTCATCTGGAGGAACATGGCGGCGCAGTGAAGTGCAGCCACGTTGTGGACGGTTATCTCGAAGTTCACACCATAACAGAACTTGGCGGTTTTCTCGAATGCTTCTGCGCCTCCAGGTATATCAGAGAGATCAATTCTGGTGAGATCACTCTCTTCTGAATCAATTATCACCTTTCTGATGTAGTTGCTCTTTGCCACCAGCATGAACTGTTCACAATTTCAAATATTAAACGTAAACAGTCAAAGCCTTTTCTATTGCCACTAAAACATAGAGATAACATACTTAAACACAATTGGAGTGCATTTTTGGTACCTTGTGGAGTGAATAACTAGCTTCTCCAACTTCAACTATAACATCGCTGGGTATATCTTGAGAGAAAATCCTACAATAATGCAAGTGAATAATTAGGTTATTAATATGGACAATAACAACAAGAGAATAATTAATTAAGCATGAGAGTCATAAGGTGGTTTGATGATGAAAAACTCAAGGAATAGAGTACATGAGATTTTGGATTCGAGCCCATTCAACCATCAACAAAAAGAAGTGAGTTATGAGGCGATTTGATAGATAGAGTAAAAGAGGTCGAAGTTTTAGTCTCACCCACAACAAAATACTAACATACTAACCATTGTGGATTAAAAAAAATTAATTAAGCATGCGTGGTTTGAAAATGAAGGAGTACTTGAAAGGAGTGTTTACCATTGCCCGGTTCTCTCCATGGCAAGGGAGAGTCTGGTGGAACTGGGAGCCGCCATGATGAGCCTGATTTTAGTTGAGAGAAAGTATGGGTTACATATATGGTTGGTTATATTTATATGCAGATTTTGAAAACAATGTAGCTTCGCTCCATTATTATGATTTTATCTTCATGAGCTGTGAATAGTGTGGTCCAGGTATATGATGTTAACTTTGCAATAATTTGGTGTTTTATTTAGCTATTTTATCATTTCATGTAGAGTGATTACCATTTAAGGTGAATTATTCTACGTCATTCCCCATACCTAATCTCCTATATAAGTGGGCACTTTCAATCAATGCTGATATTTCATATTGGTGTCCACTAGTGGGGTTAAGATCTCCCCTATTACTAGATGAGAAAACATATAACAAATAAAGAGAAAAAATGGTATGAATAGCATTTTTATGATATAATATAATAACAGTTTTATATGTAAATATAAAAATAATATCAATAACTTGTATCTTCATTATTAAAAACAATTCTTTTCCCCCATGAATTCATCTCTAAAGGAAAATATATCATGGCATATTTATCTAAAACTAAAGTTATTAATTTCCTTTACAATGCACAAGATATTTATTGATAATGAGTTAAATGTAGAATCGAGTTAAAAAAGATTACAAATAAAGAAATGTACAAGGAGAGAAGATTGAGAATAAGTCATGAGGCATGCACTTGATCGAGTTGATTGTCCAATAATCATGATAAGTCATCAAATACATTTTCTTAGATTCTTCACTCCAAAGTCATGTCTTCAATTTTATAGATCCAATAAATGTGTGTATTGAGTAGAGGACTTGTAGGAGTTGAAAATATTATGGTTTCAGATTAAACAAATGAACCATATTATTATTAACCAAATGATGCTATAAACCTTTCTATATTTTTTCTTGGGAGATAGACCCGTTGAAGTGGCAAGGATTGTCTTGGGGAGTGCCATATCAAAACCAAGACAGCTGTAGAGGTTTTGCCATTTAATGATGTTTTAGTAGTGTTTGTATATACATGTTCAATTTTGTATAAAGTAATAATATATCTTTAGCCCAAAACATTATTAGTTATCTAACTTTTCTATCATATATATATATATATATATATATATGTAAAGTATCAACAAAATATCTATATATATCATTTTATATGTCAATTATATCTACTAATAATAAGTAATATTAAGAATACTATCTACATATATCATTTTATATGTCAAAGCATTAGGATGAAAAGTTTATAATTTACTAAATTGATTTAAAAAATTATTTGGTTTTGGCTAATACATGAAATAACATAACCTTTGGCACAACAAATTTTATTCCATAAGAAATAAACTATACAGTTGACGCCAGCAACACCCTATCCATTTTACATTTTACCACGTCCATTATTGTATCGGTCTGTCTGAGATACTTGAAAACCTAATAAAAAGAATAATCGAGGGAGACAAGACATAACAAAACATGAGTTCACTTTAACCCGGTGCCATCATAGTCAAGGGTCATGTATCTGTTAGACGTCCTAATCCGTAGAAATGTCCACCTTGTGAATTTAAACATTTGCGTGTCACAAAATGTTCCCCTCCCTATACAATATCATAAATCAAAAGTGATATCATCGAAAGATTAAGTATATCTTCCCTCACTATTAAAAAAACGCACATCTTCCTTGCCGTCAACCGGTCACCCACTAATATTTGGATATCTTCCTTTAGGAACAAGATTAGAGGGAACTTCTTTTTATCTCTTAATCTTAACGATGATATAACTACATTCTAAATAAAAAAAAGTACAAGTGTTATTATATTTTTTTACTGTAGAGGATTCTGATTTATTACTTTAATATTGATGTAAAGCTCTTTTGATTAATCATGGCTAAAGGAATGATAAAAGAAATTAAAAAGTAAACCTTCTATTGAGAATTGGTTAGATTATTGAATCTAAGTTTTTTTATACAGAAGGATAGAGCATTTTTTTTTAACATTGATTATATGTTATAAATTTCGCCTTGTACTAATAAAAACATGTCAGCTATCAGTCACAAAATTTAATATTTTTATATTTTTATTTCAATATCAATATAAGACATAATTGAAGACACAATTTAGACAATAAATCTTTGTTAAGTTATATACTGCATACATTAGATGGGGTCGGACGTGAGGTGCAATAAGTGCATGGGATTTTGGGAAATCAGAAATTTCATGCAAGGGCATGAATTTGAAGTTAGAAATATACGTATTGTTGACGATGGCCACTCAAAATACTCGTGGCTATGAGACATTCAACAACGACAACCACTCATTCTATTTAGGATAGGGATCTGGCGCGTGACCAACTTGCTAAAGTGTACGCTGATACTGACTGACATGACATGTCTGCATCTTTGTCTACCATTTATCCAGCATGTTTCTCACTCACCCAATAATATATTTACACATAATCCATTCACTCCCCTTGTGTTCACATAACAGATATCTGAATTATACTGGAATACAAGTTTGGATAATAACTTAACTCATCAAGATCACCCTTCAATTAACTTTTTTTTATGTGTTAATACCTATAAGTATAAAATTATAAATATATTATATTAAAGAATAATATCATATAAGGTAGTTAAAAGCTGTAAGCTCATTATAAGAAATATAAATTTAATCATTGTTAATTGCTTCGGTTAATAGGCATTTAACTCATGATTGTGAGTTTGAATCTATGCCATATAGTTACACGAGAATATCTGTCATCAGAAAATTGTATTAGTAGTTCTGAACTTGTGATTGATAAAAAATACTTAATTATAATTACTTAATGCTTAAATTCACGACTTTTACATGAGTATAATAATAACTTAACAGAGACTCAGACTTTGATCGAAACCATTTTTTTGTTGCCCTATTGCAATTATTTTTGAACGCAATCAGATCAAGCTCAAACCCAACCATAAACACTATGTAGAGGTATATTGGAACATTCTCAAAATCTAACTATTCTGATTAGGTTTTTAGACCGATCATTGATATATCTGACCAAATCTAACTATTCAAATTTCCACAGTTCCCTGGATCACATCATCATGTGAACAACTAAAAATCTTGTAAGAATGTTTTTGAGTTCAAACTTGAAAGAAAATTATCTCTGAAAATATCTGTTTGCATGCTTTCATAATACAACTTTTTTAGACGCTTTACTAAAATTGCTTTCATTCCATGTTCACAGCAAGTGTCTGCATCTTCTTAACACCACACCAACAACTCATTCAAAGCAATGGAGATCAATTGTCTCAATTTTTTTATGTTCTATTGTGTTCAAAGCTAATTGAAAGTTATCACTTACTTAAAAAAAATATATAAAAAGTAAAAAATAATATTTTATATTATTTAATTTGAAATAATTGGTTTAGGACAAAGACACGAAATTCTTATTACAGATCATGGTTCCATTCAGAGCAGATTTTAAAGATGTGAGAGCATAATGATGTGAAGTGTGTGGTCTATATTTGACGTGTGAGTGCCCTATATAGACCGAAAGCATGGTCCAACGTGCTCTCCTTCATAATTCTATGTGTATTAATACTCTTAAAATGACACAATTTATATCCATGTTGTATTTCTTCATTATCTCCTATTCCACTTGCATTAGATAGTGACCATTGTTCTGGTGGATTCTAATGTGGATGGAGATCTGTTGTCCCCAACCATATCCCTGACCAATCACAATGAAGTAAACATGATAAAGTTATAAACATTTAATTTTTTTAACTGACGTGACATAATATGATTGACCTGAGACAAAGTTTAGGACAGAAGATCATTGTCCCTATAGTGTAGCTAACCACCAAAACAATGATAGTTATGTATGCCAAGCACAACCCGGAATTCTCTCTGTAGCCAATGACTTTTCTACGCACTTCGTGTGGTTGTTGGATTCAACTCTTTTATTGGGCCATTTTCTGAATCACTTCTAGTTCGGCCCATATCTAGCCCAAAATATTTGACAAAGTATCACATTGTGAAATTACGTTTTCTTATGTTGTATAAAGATTGAAATATCACATTTGAGGTAGTAGCTGAAGCCGATAATGTTTTTTTTTGTATTATCAATGATATCTCTTTACCCTTTTGTGTAAGGAAATAATCCTCGGGATTCATGGTTGTTCTTCCAATAAGTGTCGCACTCATGAATCGAACTCTTGACATTTTAATCATCCTAGACAAAGCCTTAACACCTCTAGACGAAAACATGTTTTTTTTGTACAAAGTTTAATAATGATAGTAAATAGAGTAGGTTAATAATGATAGTAATGTGAAAATCATTTACTCTTTTTCAATGGTGCACATTTTAATATCATTGCTGCATCTAACTAAAAGAGATGGTGCAGATTTCTAAGACTTACTTACCAGGCTCCAACTACATAATGATTACTAGATATTCAACATATGCATAATGTTTGCCTTCAAAGGTTTGTGGGTATGGTGAAGATAACATGCATTACTCATTAATTATTTTACACTACTTTTTATAACATATCTTACTGTTTGACATGTACTCTTATACATCTCTAATTCTAACTATACAAATTAGTATTTTTCAACTGAATATACAAATACTTATTTTGCAGGGATTTCATCAAGACCAGAAATTGAAGGAAAGCTTGTTGTTGTGAGTGCCTAATCTTTGATATGCCTACTAGACACGAGGTATAAGATGATTACATTCTACAATGTTTGAGCATATTCCTGATATTCTTTTTTGTTCATGTTTAGGCTAAGAATTCACTAGTGAATATTCATCATTAGTCACTACTGATTAGTAGAATAGGCCAATTGCTATATTCCTATTTGTTTCATTTATTAAATGGTTTTGGATGAGATTTATGCATATGATGAATGTTATATGTAGGTCTTTCTTTGCATCAGCACTTTAGATACAGTTCTTTGAGGTCAGTTGACCTAATGCATGAATTTTGAACCACATAAACAGATCAGGATATTGTATTTGACTTACTAATCTATGAGTAATAGTCTATCAAAAATAGAGTTTGGTATACTATCAATGTATGATCGATTACTCGTGCATTAATCATTGTTAACTTTTAAATAATGATCATATAAAAATCTTTACACCAATGGTCTAACCTTTAAACTCTATATATATACATGCTGGATGATATATTTTAAATCTTCTAATAGTATAATATAATATAAAAACATCATAAGAAAAGAAAAGGAACCTTTCAACGTGGTTACATGTGGTGGATGCCCTTTTGTTTTGGCCATAACGGCCATAAAAAGCTTTTCTAATGTATTGCTATATAAACATGCTTCCCCATGGAAGCACATATTGAAGTAACATGATAAAGGAATTCAACACTCAAGCAGAACTCAGTGTGGGGTTGGAAATTCTATGGCAAGCTATGTCAAAGGATTTGAATGTCATAACTCAAAGGGTCATCCCAAATATTGTGAAAGATGTAAAAGTGATAGAAGGTGATGGTGGAATTGGTACAATTCTCCTCTTTACTTTTGACTCTGGTGAGTTTAGTTTACCTTTCATAACTTCATCTTATTTTACATATATTTTCTGATTCACTGAACACAAGTAATCAAATTTGTTGGTAATGAGTCTCAGATGTATCTCCAGAAAGTTACCAGAGGGAAAAGATCACTGAGCTTGATGAGGTTACTCATGAAATTGGGCTGCAAGTTATTGAAGGGGGTTATCTGAGTCAAGGGTTGTCATACTACAAGACAAGTTTTCAACTATCTGCAATAGGAGAGCTACATACTTTGGTAAATGTGAAGATCTTTTATGAGTATGAGCACAACACAGAAGAAAAAAGTGATCATCCCTTTAAGACATCAGAGTCCACTTTATTCTTTCTTAGATGCCTTGAAAAGTATTTGTTGAATGATGCTTCAAGATAATATTGTCAAATCAATTATTTGAGGCCAGTCCTTGTTTTTTGGTGTTTGGAAATGTTGTTGTGTTTGTACTGGGAAGTGGTAATGTCAAAAATAAAATGACCATGTACTTAATGATACAAACTGTTCCAGATTCAAAACATGTCTTAAGATGCATATCTGCACTAATGAATATATGAAAGTGCAGTACAGCAGGACTAAGCTCTCTTCCTGAAAAGCTTCCCAGCTGCTTTTTTTCGAGGTTTTTGTGAAACACATTTTCTTGCTTCCTCAACTGGTTCAACTTTCTCTAACTCAACACCATCCTGAACAAGATTATCTGTAGACTTTGGTTCCTTGCTTGGTTTCGCCCCTCGAGGGTTGACAATATTATTTGCCTTTGGTTTCACACTTTCAACGTGTGAATCATCTTTGCTTGCTTCTTCAACTGGTTCAACATCCATTAACTCGCCATCATCTTGAACGAGATTTTTTGTAACCTTTTGTTTCTTACCGGGTTTAGCCCCTCGAGGTTTGACAAGATTTTTCCCCTTTGGTTTCACTCTTTCAACTTGTCCTTCCACTTTTGACACACCAGTAGCAAGCATTTTAGATTTCTCCTGCATTTTTTCCTGAGAAACTGTTATCTTAGTTGGGCTTATCTCGTGTGCTTTGACTTCATTGTCAATGCTACTTTGTGGCAGATGCTCCTGAGAACTCTCTGATTCGTTGGTTTCATATACAACAATAGCCTGTTTTGACTTTCTTGTCTTCTTCGATTTTGTTTCACCTTTACTTCCAGCTTTTAATGCTCTTGTTGCACGCATGTTTCCTTCTTTCTCCTCAGGCTCCTCCTTTTCATATTCTTCAACTGAATCTGGAAATGCTTTAACAGTATAAATCTGCAGTAACACCATGTCAGGTTCATTGCTGATTGTTATATCAAATAAGTAAGAGCATCTCCAATAGGAATTTCAAAGAGATGCATAAAGCTTTAGGCGACCATTGCATATGAGTTGTACGGTTGAGATGCAAAAAGTATGTTCAGGTGTATGTTGCAGAGTCACACAAACTATTATACAGAGTTTATATGGCTTCACAAACTTAATATAGAATTGAATTAATATTTTAAGACGAAAATAGAAATAAGTTGATTAACTTTTGAAGAGTTGAATGGTTAAAGTGGAGATTTATTTGACTTGCATAAAGCAAAAAGAATTGAGGTGATATGACAGAGCCCATATACTGCAACTCGAGAAACATGCATGGTTAATGCCCCACATTTAAGATTTGTAATATCGTCAACGTGTTCACCAAATAAGTACGAAACATGACTTCCGATATCCAATAAGGAACTTAAAAAAAATGAGGTTCATAAACTGATTAATGATGATGTGAAAAAAGTTTAATCCATGTTGTGCTAGGGGTTGGTTGGTCTAAGTGGATGGGGCTTGGCTAATTTAAGCATGAGGTCCCGAGTTCAATCTTTGGATCTATGTGTATGTGGAAAAACTATTGGTGGTCCCTACTTAGGTGTTCGACGACTCTAGAAACCAAAAGGAAAAGAGAGAGAGCGAGATACGCAAGAGAATCGATAAAGTGGATTACCTTAAATCTTGCTGGTTCAATCAATTCAAAAACAAGAGCGTCACCATCATCCAACTTATGCTCCAATGCAAATGCTCTCCAGCCACCACTAAGCCCACTTCTTGAGCCAATGTACACAGCCTCATATTCTGAGCCATTTTCATCCTCTAAAATCATGTTATAATGAGTTTTTGGAAGATGTTCCTCACAAAATTTAGAAGGAAGACCCTACCAGCATAAAGATAAAATAGTATATTAGAAAGTATGTTGTGTTACATTTATCAATAATCTAAGGTGTTTGGTTAGTTTTCTATTTTCATTTTCTATTTAGAAAAAATGTCATCTTGTTTTCACTTTGTTTCATTTTCATGTTTTGTTCGTGAAAACAAAATAACACCCGAACAACTAACAAATGAAGAACAAGCAGGATAATCAAGTATGTATAGGTCATATAAAAGGATTTTTCATGCAGCAACGTACCAACCAAAAGCAGCTATAAACATGAGACCGAACCATCGACTTTATAAAAGTTGGGTTTTCAGATTGCAAATTGGTGTGGAGTTTCTCTGCAGCCTCCCAAGCACGAGATCTTTGTTTATCTGAAGCTTGTTTGATTTCCTCCAGTGGTCTTGCAATATAACTGAGAGTCACACAACCTTGAATAAGTATTTTATGAGCAATATAGATAAGTTATTAAATGCATAGCTAATCACCTGTAGCAGCTTGAAGAATTTGATCGTGACCTCTTCCGCAAAGTTGGAAGGTCTATACCAGCCTGTGAAAGATGGGAAATATTTAGTGAATCATACATTATCTTCTGATACAAAAACTAGAAACAAAAAATGAAGAAAATAAATGATTTTTGAGAAAAAAACACATAACCAAACATGAGTGCTTCATTATATAAAGTAAGCAAGTTAAGTGTATATCCACCCTTCTAACATTAAGATCACAATGCACTTAAGATCTTTCACATTATAGTAGTTTGGAAGGTAATGCTACTTACCTCTTCACTATACGAAGCAATCGGGTTTCGCGTACGAGAAGAGCGCCTAGGTTCCACTAGATCATTAGACTTTGATTTCGATTTTGGAAGATGATGCTGCAAGCGGCAAAGAGTTGAAGGGGGGAAAGGTGACATATCAAATGTTGGTTCTTTGCAAAGTATAACAAAATAAAATACAAGCTTACATGTGTCTTCTTCACAGGAGTTGTGACTTCAGTTAGAGTTTTTGAAATCTTCGAAATTCCCAAATCCTTGAGAGCATAAAATTAAAGTATGTTAATTAACCAAATGAAACAATCAGCATAAAAGAAGAGAACATAATATATCAACTTTTAAAAGAGCAACTAAGTCATTACATGTGTTTATTTACCATTTTTCCTAATCACTTTACCATTTTCAGTCATTTTATCACTTAGTTTTACCAAAGACATCAACTTATCTATCTTAAACCCTTCAACCCCTAGTGACTTTTGAGCCTTAAGTCAGTTTTTCAGCCTTCAACCAACTTTCTAACTAGTTGTATCACTTTCAATATTTACATCTTTGTGCAGTTGAGTTTTTGCAAGCTGATTCAGCTTTTACTCTGAAGCTATATTTTTCAGCTTCTAAGAGGGTGTTTGGTAAAGCTGATTAAAAGTTGTTTCATTTTAAAAGAACAAATTATGTTTACCATTTAGCTTAAATTTTAAAAACAGCTTTTTATTTTGAAAAAATAAAGCAAAGTCTTGGGAGCTTTAGATGTACTACGTTTGTTCCAAAATAATTGTTTTTTTTTTTCGGAAAACAAATTTGTTAATGTTAATCTGTGTCGTTAGAGAATCAAGGCAATAAAAATAACTATTTTACAACTCTTCCCCGGTCTAATTAATTAGAGGGATGATAAGTGAAAATGAATAGCAATAATTATTAGAGAGATAAAAGGCAAACTAGGAAGATAGTAAATAAATTTACTACTAATAGGCACATTAATGACATTTGTTATACCATATGTTTTGTAATTTACTATATAAAATGATTTTTAGACAATCCAAACAAATAAGATTTTCAGCAATCATAAATAGATTTAGCTTGTAAGCGATTTTAATATAATATTTGCAGTTACATCAGACACACTTAAAAAACATCCTACAAAATAGGAGACAGAATGACAGAAAAAAATTGTAATGAGTCACATAAAAGCTATACTTTTTTTTAAAACATTGGAGAATAATTTTTAAGCTAAAACAAACCAAAAGATAAAAGAAACAAATGTTGATTACCTCAAACCTCTTTTTGTTTTCTTCAAGTCTTTGTTTCCTAGCCTCTTCATAAGTGTTGTTGGCGCACCCTTTTGCCATCTGCTATTACCTAAAATGTATTCAACTATGCATAAATATAATACAAAATATATTAATTTATAGAAAATGACAGCAATCTAAGCAAATACCACACTACCTATATTCCAATAAAATGGAAAATATGAAATGCTTTTTAATGGAAAATCTCAAAGAACGGAAATTGAATCTTGGAAACTTTTCCCATTTTCTTATATATTGAGCTGAATTTTTTTTTGAACTTACCCCTTTTCTGTTGTTGGACAAAGATTGATTTTTTATACCTTTAGAGATTGTCAAATGGTTAAAAGACTAGAACTTTAAGGTTTATAGCTAATGGGGTAAGAAACCAAAGCCTAAAATTTGTTAAGAAATGATTAAAAAAATGAAGCAGGAGAGATTTGGAGTAAGAATGAATGAATATTATTACCGATAAATAAAAGTGAAGAAGGGGTGGAGAGTGGAGGGAGGAGCAGTGAACTGAACCGGTGTGACCGTCGAAGTTGGAATTTTGTGGGAAATTTGAGTTTCAAATCTTCTTGCCTATCTGGTTTCCACCAACCCTAGTAATAATATAATAATAAATTATAATATACTACTATACATAGTAATTTTTTAAAATTATAATATTTTGTGGTTTTCCACGGGTATCCTGGCACTGGACTGGAAGCAATCCTGTCCGAGCTGAGAACATCCACATGTACATGGGGATAACTATCACAGTGAACATTTTTTCATCCACAAGACTCTAACCCGAAACTTTGCTTAAGGGAAATCAAGTATGTACCACTTGAACCAACGTCCATTGATTAAAATTAATAAATTATAATATAGTACTATATATAGTATTTTCTTTTTTTTTGTAAATTTCTATTTTGAGAGAGTTTTTTGTATTTTTACTTTTTCTTTTAGACATTATTAAATAGGATTTATTTTCATTCCAACTCTATCTCTTTATAACCTTTTTGTTTTCTAAATGTATATAGTGACAATCTACAAGTATTGTATACTATTATTTATATTTAAATATTATTAATTCTTCAAAAAAAATTAAATAAATAATAATGACATAATGATTATATAAAAAAAATTATATTGATAATGTATAAATATAATTTTTTTCATATTAATTATACTTTGGAATGTTTCTATAGGTTATCATGAGAAGTTGTCTTGCTTAATTTCTTTTTAGTTGCTTTATCATGAGAAGTTGTCAAATATAAATTATTACCCCATAAATATGATTTTTATATGCTAAACTATGATAATAGTCTAACTAAACATAATTATTGTAATTGGAAATAAAAAATAAATTATTTTTGAAAATTATATATGAAGAATTTTCTCTATAACAAATTAAAATATTGTTACAAATTTTACATGGAAAAATTTGATAATGATGATGATCTAAATTTTCAAATTAAATTTAGGTACATAAGTATATCACTTCTCATACTCTTAAATCAACTAGGCTTAAATTTTATATTATTAAGTTAAATTCAAAGTTTTTATATAATTTGGTTTAAAATATTATCTCTAATAACAACTTTCGTCTCAAAAAATATATCACTTCTTATAAATCATCAAAAAATAAAACCATGAATTACTTAATTTAAATATTTATTGTCAATTTTATGTTTTTATTTTTACTAATCAAATATAATGATGCAATAATGTTATTGTGAGATGAGAGATATAATATGTATTAAACCCAATATCACCTAAGTGTTAATAAATTTTCTTTTGTAGGTGTAGATAATAACCGTTCTCCATGTCCAAACACTATGGTCTATAGCACCCTGAGTTGGGGTATATTAAACCAACACAATTGTACTAGAATATGTTTATACAAGGTTTTTAGGATTCACCTTGCTCAAAAGTTTAACTAAACTATCTCTAGACCTATCAACAACCTACGTTGATTTGGTTGAGTTTTGGGTAAGATCGTTTGCAAGAAATTGAAAATAATGGAAAAAATTTGAATATATTTTTGTTCCAATTTTGGGCCGGACCGTAAAGCTAACCAGTTCAAGCCCAAACAAGCTTCTCTAGATTTTTGCTTTCTATAGCCAGGAAGCCCATATCTTATACCCCGGTTCTACTCATTTTTTTATTTTTCTTTTATGAGGAAGTTAATGATAGAGTGGAAAAGATCATACTTTTGAAAGAGTACATATATCATACTTTTAATAGCTGAATGAGATTAAATTATCTACTGTTATGAGGAGATAATTTATTCTCAAAAGTAAATTAGAAATCTTAAAGTAATATCAATTATGAAAATGCATAATGTAAGAAGAAAAGAAATATATCTATATCAAAAATATATTTAAAAAAGACTTATAAGTCGTGAAATATACTTACGAGTTGGCTCCATTTCCCTTTACTTTCATTAGAGCTCAACTCGTAAACAAACTCTTAAATATACATGGCTAATCATTTTCTACAAACTATGCTGTCTTTTTTATCTTTTGTTAACTTTATCTTACCTTTATGAAGTTATTCTGAAGTTGATTCAATATTCAAATGGACATTATCAGCAAGCAGCATCATCCATGTGCTTAAAATCTGCTTCACTATAAAGGGTAATTGACCATTAATTCAACAAAATGGTCTTTGTTTTTAATGAAACACCCACCTCAATGCCAAGACAAATTGCACCACTCAACCCACCGACCATTACTCAATTCTATTTCACAATGGGTCATGGCATATCTCTAATATATGAGATTGTGTCTACACTACTTTATGTGCAAAATTACAAATCAAAAGTCTTTGAAACTTTGATGTTGGTCATTAGTAGGTAGAAAACTAGAAATAGATGGTGCTGGCTACCTCTTTGTTAGACAAGCCACCAACACATGCATGTTAGTCTCACGACAGTAGTAGCCACCAATCCTTATTTTCGGTCTTCAACTATAAACAAATAGCAACAAAATCATATTCAATTATTGTAAGCAAATGTTATAACAGTACCTCCCACATGGGAATTGCTTATACAAGTATTGCATGGGAAAGTTTGGGTATGATAATTTTGTAAATAAGGTGAAAAACAATTATATTGATAGTAAATTGTGCTTGGTCACGTAATCTTTTTCAAAATTGTGTTGTATTATAATGATACTTCCTAGACAATTAAGAGATGATATATTATCCTACTAAATCTTCCTATTCATAAGGAAATTCTCTTATACATCTTAAAAGTTGGAATTTTGTTTGAAGTAATGAAGAAAAATATAGTAGGTTTTTGATTGGCTGAAGAGTGGAAAATAAGAGAAGAGAGAGGAGAAAAAAATATGAGAAATATAACATATTTTTGAATTGTTTGATTTGACAGAAGAAAAGAAAAAAATAATATGAACTTTTGGTAGGTGTTTCTCTTCATTCTCTTTCCTCACTTTCTCTTTCTCTTATGTTTCTATTCAATAAAAAAATAGGCTGAAGGATAGATTATGGAAAATGGATGTTGATGGGAAGAACCATAATGGAGTTTGACACTTTATGGAGTTAATTGAAGAACAAAAGGAAATAAAATAAGGGTATTTTAAGAATGGTAAAAAGATAGAATTTAAACAAGTTTTGCCTTTAATATCATCTCCATAAAAAAATATGAATCTCATTACATATTATTTTACAATCTATTACACTTCCACATAAATTAAAAATATTATTTACATTACTTTTTCCTCCACAATAATAATCATTTTTATTTGAACCTATAACATACACATAACCAAAAAAAACTTTACTTTCTTCTGTGAACAGTACTGTGATATGAAGAAATAAGACTTCGACAAAAACATGATACTTTTTCAATTTTTTACGAGTCATTTTATTTTGAAATGTGTAATTAAAAGTACCTGGTCCATGATTTTATCCAGCAGACTAATCAGTGAACTCAAACCCTATATATACAGCTACACGCACCAATGTTCAGTACAAGCACATTGTATGTACCATGTACACACGCTTTATCGAGTAGAAACACTTATATATACACACGCATTATCGTGTAGAAACACTTGTGTATGCACAAAAATGATGAGAGAGATGCAGTGTGGTTAGTCTTATAGAAAATAGTGCACTACAGTTGAGTGAAGAGTCTGGTTTAAAGGGTGAGAGAGAAATGACTTAAAGGGGTAACCATGTCCTCACCTTTCATCCCACTCTCCTTTTTCTCTCTCTTTATTGAACAGTATATATAAACAGTACTAGTGTTGTCTTGGATTTTATGCATAAAGGGTCTCTTTCTTTTTTTGATAAGTTAGGTCTCTTTCAGTTTCAGGGAGAGAGAGAGAAGAGAAGTAAGTAGTTGATAACTTGATGGCTTTGTTTTAACCAAAGGAAGAAGAAACAATAGAGAAAAACGCAATACTTATGCTCCTCTATAATTTATTATAAGGTTGAAAAAGTGTTCTGCAAAAAATTACTTCCTTGATGGGAAAAGAAAAAAAAGATATCATTTGCTTACCTTTGTTTTGATTTCTTTTGGAAACGTAACAGTGTTTTACCAGATTTGTGTGGATATTAGATCTTGTATCGCCTTCATTTCTCTGACTCGTATGAAGACAGTGACACTTCCTTTTTTCCCCATCTCTCTGTTACTAATTTAACACAAGTTTTCATTTATTTCTGCTTCTTAAACTTGAACTCACTTCTTTTTTAAAGTGATTGTTTCATAGTTCATAATTTTTTGTACTATTTATTTGATTTAACACATTTACTTCTATAAGTCTTTTGGTTTTCTAATTCATATTTTCTTTACCCCTTTTCATGTCATAATGTTCCTAATCTCTTTCAGCAGTGCATCTCATATCGTCCTTTGTTTGAAGCTTCAGTTCGTGTGAGACTTTGGAGAAGTGTATTTCAGTAAGTATAAGATGTAGTTTGTTTGATTTAGATGTTTGTTATTTGCATCATATACATCACATAACAAGTTCACCCTTTAATATTTCTGCTCTAACAATATCACATTGATCATATATGCCCATATCAAGAAAGCATCTCTGATTTTGCGTGATTCTATGCTGTATTTTGATTTATGTGTTGTTTATCAGTTCTGCGTGATTAATCAAAAGGTTAGACTCAAGGGCACACTATTTTCTTTTGGTTCAGGGAAATGCTTTTGACAAAATCTTAAATTATATTGTCTCTCATTATGTTCTTTAGCACTTGGCAGTATTAAGACTTAGGGTTAGGGTTATTTTTAAGAATACTTTTTAATATTTTGGCCAACACATAATACTTTCCTTGGCACTATGAAGTGTAAATTTGTAATCCCTAAGTTATCAACATATTTTTCAAAGGGAGGATTTAACTTATTTTTAGTAATTTTTTCTTCTCCTGTGAAATTAAGTTGGTCTTGCAATTGATATTAGGTTTGACATGCCAGTACACTAATTGAAATATATCTGAAATGATCCTGGTTATTTAAGCTTTAATAAATGTTGTAATTATCTGAGTATAATCCCATTTTGTTTGTGTTTAGTTGGATTTTAGATCTGTTTAATTAAATATTATAATGTTCTTGGTAGGACAATCATTTTCAAATGATTTAATCTTGGGTTTGGATTAATGTTTAAGATGTGAAGTATGAAGAATAGTTTAAGAGAGCTTCCTTCAGCCCACTCATGGACAGATTAAGGGTTTGAATTAGCTGCTGACTCATTCATTCAAACACAATAGATCAAGCATTATCAAATGCTATTGTGAATGTGTGAATGATGCAGGAGCTAAATTTCTTCCTTTTTTGTCTGTGCTTGGACTGAAGGGAGCTCCCTTTTACTATGTATATATTCTTTTTTCTTCTCCTGGTTAATCATATTTTTTTTTCCTTCCCAGAATGAATTGTTTAGAAAGTATAGCTCCAATTCAGTGGATTCCCCAAATGACCTACCCACTTTTCCTCATAGAAGCATGTTCAAATCATTTTGAATCTATTTGTTTGCTGGAATATAATCATTTTATGTAGTTTTACTTCTAGTTTTATCTTATCCTGTAAATTATTGTTGTTAGATTGCTTATTCAGTTATTCATCTTTGATCTTAGTGACTTTACGTCTTTACTTCTTGTATTGTATGGGTTATTAGAGCTTAGGCCCCCATAATTTATGGCATGTAATTTCCCTATGTTTTATCTAAAATGTAGAGTTGAAAATAATAATTAGTGATGCTGTTTTACTACAATTTCCTTATCACCATCTTATGTAATTCCATCTGTGATGGCTGTTTGACAATGATTTTCATGGTTTTATTACTGAATGACAATATTTTTGGTATGGTAATTTATTATATGTTGCAAATATGTATTGGTACCAACAAATTCAATGCATAGGTTTACTCTCTTGAAGAATGATTCCCAAAAATCCAGCAACCATAATTTTTCCTTGGTGCTTCAGGTTTGTTAAAATAGAACCCCATCAAAATAATTAAGCTTAAGCTAGCTCAAGGGTAGAGGTTGTTCTGCCAAATAAATAGTTTTTATTTATGTAGTTCGTAAATTACTCAGCATCATAATATGTTTGAAGGCTGTGTATATATGAGTATCTAGGCTTAACTTTAAAACATAGATTATGGGAAAGGGTTGCTCAAGTTATTATATGTTTATTAGATTTATATAAGCAACTGGACCAGGAGTTAACATATACAACACACTCAATGGACTGGTTTGATCAGTGGGTTCATTTGTGGTATATCTAACTTGGGGATTTTTGCTGTTAAGAATGTGTTCTCTTTTGAAGTAGTTAAATATACATAGAATCACTCTACCCCTTGATAAGTCACAATGAGGTAATTCATATCGGATGATATATATATATGTGAACATGTTTTATTGAATGGAACACTTGGTGGCTATGAAAATACTCAGGGTTACCTTAGAAATATGCTACCTTAGACATAGGTTGTATCGTAGTGTATGTAGTGTGTGTCAGTCACTTTATTCCAAGACAAAAGCAAACTTTGGTCTGATAAAGAAAACAAAACATAATAGCTAGCGTCCACCACATATCTCTACTTTCCCACTCTTTCTCAGAATTGGAGGAGGAACTATCATTCTGGTTGCTCATAAAATTTAAAAATTAAGGAATCAACTTTGGAAAATAGATAATATATACAAGAACAAAGCATTATTTTTGTAAAAAAATGATTTTTGAGTGTAAAGTAAGAAAATGAACTATTTTGTTGTTGGAGTAACGTTGTAGTAATAATTATTGATGAATGTTGTGGGATCTGAGCAGTTTTGCAGTGCTTGAATTTGAAAAAACTAATAGAGGCTCCAGAATCTCTCCCTTTTTGTCTCATCACTCTGCTTCTGCTAGAGTCTAGCTATGAGGTTGGAACTTGGAGCTATAACGTTCTACTTTTTTGACATTCGTGTCATCCATTAATTATATTATTAGTACTTTAAGCTTCTTCTTTTTTTGGGTATTTCAACTTATTCTCCCTACGACCATATAAAAGCCAAGAACGTTATTTCTACTTTCATGCTGAACAATTTTTTTTAAATTACAAAAAATATGGATAAGAGAAACAAAGTACAGTAATATTCTGTTCAGGAAAAGTATTTTTCCTTTTTTCTTTTCATTGTAAAATGAAGGTTTTTCAATCTAAATGCTCTATCACTCGTTGTAAGACCTCAAATTTTTTGACAAGAGAAAATTTCTATTTTTTAATATTTCTTGGCTTATAGAAAAGAAGAAGACACAAGCTTTTGTTAGAATATGACAAGTTTTGGGTTGATTTGCATGTGTAACTGAACTTAAATAAACTAAGCCAGTTACTTGATGAGTTCGAGATGCAAGTACAATTGAACTGGATTTCACTTTTTACAAATTATTTTATATGTATATTAGATATTTCGAAAAATGTGCATGTGATTCGGCCATGTACATTTTAAAATCATAATCTCTTAAATCTGATGTGGATTATGCCACAATCTCATTTGCTTATTTGCTAGATATGTTACTTTTTTAAACTTTGTTGCTCAGTGTTAATGCCATTCAAATGGAGGATCACTATTACTTCTGGGTTGTTTAGTGTGTATCATTTTCCATTCTTATATCCCTCTGCATGACACTATTTGTGATATCAGAATTAAGTTAGTTTAATTTGCTGCCCTGAAAAATCAAACATAATTGAAAATGAATGGTAAACGATGTAGTAATGGTGTAAAAAACTTCACACTATCGGTGTATATATATTTTTCTGTCTTAAGTTAATAGGTTTTCTCCATCAAATGTGGCCCAAAGTGAATGAGAATATAATGTGCATGCCTAATGTATATTCCATTGATTCAAGCATAGTAGTGAATGTAGAGATGAAAGCTGAATCTTCCACATGAATGCATGATGTGGTTGGGAAGAGAGATTTTATGGAACAAGTACAAATAAAAACAATAGATAAAAAAACAAGGCACATTGTGGAGGACACAGCATGTGCCTTTGACAGTAATGTTTTTTGTTGCTGCCAAAAAGGTTTGAGACAATGGAAAGCTTCACAATAGTGGCACTTGAGCTGGATAACTCTTAGATTTGGGAAATGACATTCCATAATGTTCAAGTGCTTACTTCATCTTCATTATCTTGTTATTATTTTCTCTTTCATATGTAAAGTTTAGATTAAAAAAACTAGCATGAAGTGTTACACTTTATTTTGTTTGATTTTCATCCTCCATTATCTTTCTACCCAAAATCTGAAGGATACTTGTTTACCAGACATACATTCTCTGCAATGGCATTCCAAGTGTAATGTAATTTCATGTTATAAATATTTATATAATATAGTATATAACTAATAACATAACCAAACAAATTTTGCAATGGCAACCTCTTTTTCATTTATACAAATGACATGGTCACATGAGATATGATATTCAAACCACTTAAAAAATGAAGATACTTGATTTTTGAAGTATATCTTCTACACTATTGTAAATATTTAAATATGAATGATAGACGATACAGTGACATGACAATGTAAAAAATTTATACACTATCAATGTATATGCCTTTTTTTTCATTCAATATTAGCTGTTTTGGTATTGCTTCATTAGTCAGAAGTTCATAACTTCTTTATAAGTGTATGCTATAAAAATAAGTGAGTAATAATTATGATAAAAACTACTCATTTAATAGCATACAATTAAAAAAAAGAGACTTCAACTATTGTGAAAATCACTTCTGCAAAAGAAAAAAGGAAAAAGAAAAAGTTGCTTCGGCCATAATTAGCATATAGTAGAAAGGAAATCAAATTTATCTAGTTCCAGGTTTTCTACTGTCTCCATATAAACTTCAAATGCCCAATCAGCTACAAAAAATGCAGTTCTCTTTACTGGCAAATTAAGCACTTTTTAACATCAGAGCTTCTGATTATCTAATAGTAATTTAAGTTATGCAACAACATTCTACACTATATAACCTGATCCAATGATACAAACTCTTGATGGCTTCAGAATGGTGGCATCATTGCCTTAGAGTTATATGTATGAGGGACCAAAGAATTTATGCAAATTGGGATTCTTTTCTCCATAACCCCACGTATGATCTATAATCATTATTCATTCTAGCAAAATTGTCTTTGAATAAATACATGCACTATGAACATTATGCTGGTAAGTTTTTCCCCACTTTGTAGCATTTTTATGCCCCAAGTTTGATGGCTGTATCAATTGCATCGATTGTGTTATTTTGTTGTCCCCAAAGCTGTGCATATCTTCCTCCATTTGATAAAAGCACTTCATGGGGTCCTTGCTCAATCACCTTTCCATTTTCCAAAACTATGATCTGATATTACCATAAATAAATTTGTCAAAAGATAAGATACATGTCAAGTAAAATATGTTATTTACAGCAATGATGGATTTCTGAACTGAGTAGAATAGTTCATAAATCTATAGTAACCAAATATGTTTTTTTAGATGTCTTGGGTTACAGTGATGATGTCTCTAACAAATATATTGAGAGAGCTTACCTCATCACACTGCATTGCGGTGGTAAGCCTGTGAGCGATGAATATGGAAGTTCGATTATTTGATAGTGACTTCAATGCACTTAAAATCTCTGCTTCTGTTGTGCTGTCAAGAGCACTTGTAGCTTCATCACACAACCTGAGAACAAAGACAAGAGGTTACAATAAGTTTTATTAAGATATTTATATTGCCTATGAGTTTGAACAGGTATGCATACTTACAGGTAGTCTGAAATAATGGAACATCGAATAAATATTCTAATAGGCCAATACTAACTTTTTTCACTCCTAATGAAAGGTAATTCAATCACTATTATCAATAGGTATGTTCAGATTTGGTGTTCGATAAGAAAATAGCCAAATTTATTACATTTATTATCGGTTCATTTTGTTCCTCTGCACTTTATCATTCATGTTCAGCCAGAACATAGTAAATTTGAAAATGCATAGCTACATACAACAAAAGGTGTCTAGTAGATTGGATGATTAGAATACTCACAATATCGCAGGTGCTTTCAAGAACGCACGAGCTAGGGCAACACGTTGCTTCTCACCACCACTTAACTGTAAAAAAAGAAAGAAAAAAATATTACTAAACATTTAAGTGTTTTGTCTATGAGATTTTTTATTTTCTTCATTACATTTGGGAAATAAAAAAATATCCCATGTTATGAGTGCACCCACGATTGTGTTTCCCTGGGTAGAAGTTAACCAACAAATGATGAAAGCAACAAACAAGTGGGAGAATTGTTGTTACTTCTTCAAGTACACACAATCTGATGTTCGTAAATGTGAGTCAATGAGTTCAGTTCTTTCTCCCACAAGGAAGTTAAGATTGCTTAATGTGCAAGTGCTGGAGTTCTGATCAAGTTACAACTACTACGAAACCACAAGGTTCAGACTATGCATGTGCATGTCTAAGACCACATGCTGCAACAAGTGAAGGAATTTACTTTCCATGAATTCACTTAAAAGAAAGAAGACCATCATGTTCCTATACATCTAAATAACATAGGATTTTCTCTCTACATCTAAGTATTGGTGCCTATTCTAGTGACTTAAGATTCGCAGTACCATATCCTTCCTTACCCTGAACAAGAAAATCCAAAAGTGCAATCCTGACGAACATATTGTATAATATAAATGGGTATTTAGATTACCTTGAGCCCTCGTTCTCCTACAAGAGTTGAATATTTATCAGGAAAGTTCAAGATAGTGTCATGAATTGCTGCACGCTGAGCAGCTTCATAGACCTGTATGAATATAGTACTAAGCTAAGAACAACTTGGAACCTAACAATGGAAATTCACAGATGTAAAACATTGCAGAAGTTACCTCCTCTTTTGTTGCTGAAAGCCGACCATAGTGAATGTTATGAAATATTGTATCATTGAAAAGTACCTGCACATAATCACTTAGGTTTCCACAACTTGCAAGATCTGTCATGAACAATGATGTGAGTTTAAGAGAAAGATGGTTTGTTAAGCTTACAGTATCTTGAGGAACAACACCAATAGACTTCCGCAAACTCTCAAGGGTTACCTCCCGAATATCTTGACCATCTATCTTTACCTGTAAAATACAACTTGGGAATGACAATATGGGAGAAAAGCAATGAACATCATAAATGATAAAAGGCAATATCAACCAAGCTTTATAATATGCTCAGTATCATTTGATTGAATAGTTGACCAAGCCCGAGTCACTTGGCGGGGTCAGCAACATACATTAAACATGCCATTAAGCTCTATTAAAAGTCTTGATTATAAAGACAATCTGCTTACAACAAGTAACAGATGCAGAAACAATAGCAAGATTCTGATGTATTTATATCTCATGCATCAGTTAAAAAATAGTCCTTTATACAACATCTGGCATCCAGGTTAAATCTCATGCCAATGATCTATGATTTGTGTAAACTGTGACATGCTGATTGTATTCCTGGATTCTGATGTGATAATGTTCTTTGTGCTATGAAGGAACATAAATTCATCAAATACAAGTAGAATTTAGCTTCCTTATCCAGAACTCATGGATATGTAAGTAAGTAACCAAATTAGTTTCAATTTATGAAGTTTTTAA
Organism: Lupinus angustifolius; assembly: GCF_001865875.1. Taxonomy (NCBI): domain Eukaryota; kingdom Viridiplantae; phylum Streptophyta; class Magnoliopsida; order Fabales; family Fabaceae; genus Lupinus; species Lupinus angustifolius. The sequence continues at coordinate 19,769,851 of NC_032017.1, forward strand.
AAGATTTTAAACACATATTTTGAGCCATATAGCACACACATAAAAGAACCACACAAAATCCAAATGTGACAGAATAACACAAAATCTTATATTATATATATAATGGCAATATAGCCAAAAGATGCTACAGTGATTTATTGGTTGATTTCTTACACTTCCAGACTGAGGATCATAAAACCTGAATAGCAATCTAAGAATTGTTGACTTTCCTGTCAATAATGGACAAATTTGAAGTATGTCAGACATCGTGTATTGAGCAAGGAATATTCAGAAACTAGAACATACAACATAAAATCATATTTAAATATGAAGACCGAGGCATATCATGTTTTTGAAGTCAGTACACCATACAAGAACTGCAGGATAATATCAAGCTTCATATCATAAGAAACCCTCTGGGAAAAAAGATCTTTGTTCAGAGAAGGTTGGCTATGCAGTGAATAGGAAGTTTTTCTTCCAAAAAGTTAGTAGCTAAAATTAGAAGAAAGTAAAATTAACTAAAACTTCTGAACAAAATGCAACGAATTTGCAAAACAATAAACAAATTGAAATCATATACTATATAACAATTGATATTGTTGAAATGGTCGAGACCCAGTCACGCGCCAACTATTGGCTGGGAAATCCACCAAAGAGGGTGGTGCTCAGCTAATTGGCAGAGTCCAGACACAGTGGCGATCTTCATTATTCAACAAAGTGACCAAGAAAAGGTGAACAGTGGTAGAAGCCAGAAATGAGTTTTCTAGTGAGAAAATTGGAGCAAAGAGACACATGCTTGAGTGGAATGTGTGGTTTGAATGGTCGGTAATAAAAATGGACATGTGCTATGCACGGCATGAAGGCCGCTGGAGAAAGGTAATATGGATAGGCTAATGGACCTGAAATATCATGGTCCTTCAGATCAGTACCTTATAAACCCAATGACCTGATAAATTCTGAAAAAGTCCTCACAGTCATTCATAGTGTTGCTTTGGAGAGTTACACGGAAAACATGGATTTGATCCTAACTCCTAAGGATACTAAAAGAAGCAAGTTGAAGGACAATAACCAGCAGTAAGAAAAATTTAACATGGAAACCAGAAACCAGAACAGAGTGCAAACAGAAGTCACCTAAACAGAGGGCTGTGTGAACAAACAGTCATACAGAAGAAGAGCAGTGCTTTTTAGTTCTGACTTGTGAACATGGATTATGGTGTTCGGAGTGAAGGTCAGCGGACTTCAGGAACTGGCTCATTGGAAATGAGTTCCAGAGTCTAGGGGCTACAGAGACCAGAATAAGCTCTGCAGTGGCAGGATGGACAATGGGCTATGGCTGAGTGTTGTTGTAACTGCCAGTACTAGATTGGCAACAAGGACTATTGTAGGCTCCATGTTGAGATAGTGAAGCACCTCTACCATGTATGTTTAGGAGCAGAAAGTGGTGGCATAATAGCAGCCGCTTCGATCACTGTTTACTTACCCTGGAGGAAACCATTCTCCATAATAGTGATAAAGGGGGAAAATCTATCCGAGAAAATTGTCATTCTGATCATAGGCAGCAGGAAAATTTCCGTCGTACAACTTTGCACATAAAATGATTAAAGAAAATAAATATTTTCATCATGCTGAACCTTACCACTTCCACTTGTCCCAACAATTGCCACACTTTTGCCAGCCGGCAGCGCAAGTGACACTCCATCTAGTATCTTTCTTTCTGTGAGATAACTGGAGTGATAAATTGCACCAACAAACCATCAGAACAAAATTAGCCAAAAGAAATAATTGATCAGCATGTTAGCTAAGTAATAGAGGTGCAAAGGTTAACATGAATTAGTAGCTCAGCATGGTTGGAATATGAACCAGCAATGCAACTGGCTTATCTAATAATTTTATTATAATATTTATTTTGAAAACATATAAAAAAGTAGCTATTTACTTTTTTGCTTAGTTCTAAAAAATATACACACACGAACCTCAGTATGCATCCGAGTTCTAACTGAAAATTTGCATAAGGCATAAAATACAAACAGTCAATTAGAAAAACATGGTAAATCATTTTCATATTTCAAATCATTGGCCGATCTAATCGGCATCATTACTTTATTTTCTCCACTCAGTACTAACCCAGGCAGGAGTATTTGGAGTTTTAGACTCTGAATTCTTATGGTATGTTTTCTTGCAAATCATTTCAAACTTTACTTCTTTCTCTCGATTGAAAGAAGTTCCACTAATTGATAGGTGGATTATGTTTAGACAACTGTACTTCCTGATACAAATAAAGAAGTACAAAACACCCTTTAACTCAAATCTTTATTGTTTAGACAACTGCACTTCCTGATATAAATAAATTGTTACAAATTAGTAGGCATCACACTTCTCTGTATCCTGATATGTATTTTATGTGCAGTTTACCACAGCTACAGCAGAACAATTACATGTGCATTGTAAGGCAGCTACTTTCTTTCTGAATATTTGTTTAAGGTTCTTGGTGAGTATAGGGTGTGCCCTTCTACTCTGGAGCAGTTAATGGCTCACTATAAGTAGAAGAAATATTTGTTTAGCATTGTTCAGTTTATGTACCCCTTGATATATCAGGTTGGAGCAGACTGATTGAATCTTCAAAGGGTGTCTTTATGCCTTTAAACTTGTGCAGTGAATTCTTTTTATGACTTCTCTTTGGCATTCTTATCATGGCTATATCTGAATTCTTCATTCTTTCATGTCCGCAGTTATGTCTTGCTTTTCTGCTTTGAAGGATGTCTTATATTTCTTATATGCTTAGCCCAGACCCCACTAGGTGTGAGCCTCATGCACTGGGCGCTGCCTTATATACCTAAAAGCTTCTTTTAGGAGAGTTGATCCTTGATATGGTATTAAATTCTCTAAGACAAAGTGGTCTGAGTTCAATCCTTGCTGTCGAGTTTTCATGATTAATTTAAATTACAGCACATGGTAAAATGATGTTCTGCATTGTCTACACTTCAAGCCCAAAGGGCTTCTGCATGAGGGATATTTTAGAAATATAAAATTGTTCTTAAGCCTCAACCTAAATGCTTAAGCTTTCAAGAGAGTTGGATAGAGAGAAAACCAAATAGGAAGACTGAAAAAGTAAGCCAATATGAGCAAGACAATGCACAAATACTTAGCAAAAGCAAGGCACATTATTCATAGCTATAACCTGAAACGATTCTTTAATGGTCCCACATAGATACACCAAAACTCAATAGGGTTGCAGGTCATAAAAAATAATTGTCTTCTTAACCCCTCTCCTTTAATAAACCATATATGTCAGCCAGAAGTCAACTATAGGAATTAAAGCACATTATATACTCAAGAGAAAGCCACCCACCTGAAATGTACATTATCAAATTGGATGCTCCCCCCGTTAAATCTTAGAGGCTTCGCATCATCTTTATCCTTAACGTCTGCTCTTTCCTGTTATAGTAATTATAGAAAAAGGAAACATGGGGATGAAATATTAAACAGCAAAACGAGGGAGAAATACTAATAACTCGACGGACATTATGTAGGAAGAAATACTGTTAACTGTTTAGTTATGATGAATAACAAATCATTTCAGTTGGTTAGTCTCTCTCCTTCCCTCACATTCTGAATTCTAAGATTTGTCTACAACTCTCAATTATAGCAGCACATACTGAGTTGAATTTTTTTTTAGTAATCAACTAAAAAACACATTTGGGGTTTAGCAGCAAGATTATTGATTTTAAAAGTTCCATGAGGAAGATACCTCAAGTAACTGAAACAAGGACTTCATGTCAACTAGACTTTGTATAGTCTCACGATAAACACTTCCTAAGAAATTCAGTGGAAGAGATAGTTGGAAGAGAAGCCCATTCACCATCACCTGCATATTGAATTTAAGATTATAATCCAGTTCATAATAATTATATAAGAATAGAATTATTTTATTTTATCATACAAATAAATGAAGAAATTCAATAAAACAAAGAGAAGATAACTACACACAGATGGGAGGATAAGTGATCCTCATTAATGTAAAGAAAAACACAAGCAACAAATAATAAATAAAAACATCAATGAAGCATAGCTATCAAAAGTTCAAAACCCTCAAGATAGTGTTTAATTTGATGAAACTTACCAAATCACCTACAGTCATCGTACCACCCATGATCCCATGGGAACACAGCACCATTGCTGTTGAAAGTGCAGTACTAAATATAATATTTTGACCGAAGTTCAAGAAAGCAAGACTCCGCTGTGTTTTCAGAGCAGCATCCTCGTACTCTGAACAAAAATATAACAAACAGCAGCAACACAAGCAACATAAATTATAAAAAAGAACTACAATAAGAAGCATAAATACAATTTGAGAAGCAGCTACAATTGTTTGTGTTGATAATATATTAATATACTGGAGATGAGATGAAAGCATACAACAGAATGGAAGAAAAAATAAAAAGAAACAAATAATAATCCTCATTACAAAGGAAGAAAAAACTACAGTGGCAGAGATATGATATCCTCTCATAAGAGAAAATAAAAAAAATACATAGAACAGCGAAGAAAAAGCACATCCAATGAGCAAAGCTAACTGATCTCTGCACAGCTAACAGAAAAAAGCCGTCCAAAATAGTCATTGGCTGAGCACAACAGTGAAGCATTGATCCACTTCTTCAATTCAAAAAACAAATTGAACTCTTAATTACATTTTATATGGCAAAAGCAATTCTTGAATTTCATTTAAAAATAAATGTTAAACACATGGACAATGTTTAGGCCCTTTGAGAATATAAAGCTCGGTTTCAAAATGTACTTTGAACTGAAATGGCTAACATGTCGTTGTTAAGTTTTTCTTAAGGAGATCAAGCAAATAATAAGGAATCTACAGATTAGTATCTAGTTATTGCTGATAACCAGATATTTTCTTTCAAAGAGCAATAAATGTGCAATTAGAGTATAACAAACAACTGGTATCATTTTGCTTGCCTAAGCTTTTAAACTATGCTAGTTACTAAAGAACTCAAACCCAGTTTTACCCACACAAAAATATATGACTTACTCTTTAGGTACTCGTCATATTTTACAGCTTCATAATCTTCATTATTGAAATATTTGACAGTCTGTAAAACATAAAAAAAGAAAGAGAATATCATCAACCCCAAATAGGCAAACAAAATACCCAAGTGAAAATAACACTAAACAACATAAATAAATCAAAACATTTGCATTAATGACTGAAGTTCTTACCTCATAATTAATAAGTGAATCAATAGCTCTTGTACTCGCATTATTATCAGCCTTATTCATGGCTTTCCTGAACTTAGTCCTCCACTGAAAAAGACAGTAAACTTAAGAGTAAATGAGTGCTACTCCCCTAATAACCTAAGATGGCCAGAAGGCAGTCACAAATAAAATATTTCTTACCAAGAACTGGAACATGTTTTTTATAGAAAATGGAATTGGAAAATATCAAAAAGAGTTATGTTGAATGAGTCCAAGTGGTGGTTTCAGTAGAAGTGAAGTGGCTAAATTTGTGTGGTAAAGTCAATCAGTTCTACTATTGGATGCATTTGGTTGGAGCGTGAAGCTCGTGATTTTTAAGTAGTTTTCTTTGATTTAGGATAAGATTTGGTTAGTAGCTTCTATTTGGTGTATAACCATCATGGTCCTTCAAGGGGATTTCCTTTTTTATATAGAAACCAATCTCCCCCTTCTCTAGAAACTAGGGGAAGAAAAGGAAAGAGGAGTCTTAGCTTTGCAACTTGGGATCCTGAAAATTTTGTGACCTCAACGGTTCAAATGGCTAAAATTACAAAAGGTAAAATAATGTACGAGGCTGCCCAAGGCCAGTAACATATGACAAGACTAACAATGAAAATAAGGCAGCACCTAACTACTCCAAACCTATATATAACTAAATAAGATATTTAAACTGGTTCATGACATGATGATACCTGTGTGATACTCAGTGTAAAAACAACATAAGCTGCAACTGATAGGGACGTAATCCATGCAAAAGGAGCTCCAAATTTGTAGGCCAGTATACCTGACACCATAGATATCTGGGTGGATACATGTTAAATTTGCCGAAGTTCAAAAGAAAAAGAAGCAAGAGTTGGGATGAAGAAATAATTTTCAAATATCATAAAGAAAATCATAGACTCTGAGAAGTCAAAGTGAAGGTGCAGTTCCTGATAAACATATTGATGATCTTATCTGTTTACCAGCAACCAATTTTGGGAAAATATATAATTGAAGCTCAACAATAAGGGAATAACTGAGGTGTACCTCTAAAATGGTGGGTACTACATTGAACACCATAGCTGAGAGAATGAAATTTATTGCACGGCTACCACGATCAATTATTCTACTTAACGCGCCAGTTTCTCGACTGGAAAAACAATTTTTATGTGAGAGGCATACCCAATGAAACAACATGTCAACATAGAGAACACTCCCAATTCATAAGCAGAGAAACATGTGCAGAAGTGAATATTTTGTAGCTTTGATGGTTGAGTCAGTATAAAATTGCACTTATATCAGTTTCCAGATTACTTAGTGAGGACTAGTTGGCATTCTCAAGTGCAGGAATAAACATCATACACACAGGCTGACTAAAAAGAGAATTTTGCTCTCCATCCTCAAAATGACTGGTAGCCATTCAAAAGTTTAGAAAATTCATCATAATCAATGAAGATTACAGGATAGCCGCTAAAATGCTCAAACCCTATTGGTCCAGTTCCACTTCAACCATAAATTTCATTGAAAACTCCAAAACAGATTTTTCAGGTCAAGACACATCAGGCCAAGCCCATAAGTAAAAAACAAAACACTGTAGCAATCAGGTCTTAACTAATTACATCCACGGAAATGTCGTAACCAGGAAACTGATGCTATTAATATGGCTCAGAAATAAAGCAAAGGGCTATCAAAGAAACTATTATAAGAAACGCATAAAAACTAGGATGAAAGATACACAAAAAACCATCCTATTCATAACTTGCTTTGGATCTTCTAAATTAGTGCATATTTGGTATAGCTTAGAATAAATAAAATATCTTATTTTTAGGAAAATAAGCTTCTTTAAATTTCCCCTTTCGAGCATTATTGTTTCCAAATAGATTCTAAAAGTCTCTTCACCAACCACAAAATTCCTATGTATAACAACCCCGGTGCTTACTTGTTTTCTTTTCCTAAATTAAATAGAGTATTCTTACAACTCCCCGAGGGTAAATCATTATACTGTGTACCCTTGTCCATTTAGTTTTTGTTAAATTATAGCATCATATTAATGTAAAACAATAATATTAGTCCTCTCAGCATGGCAGAAGGCATACCTTAGATGATATTGAAGGTCAAGATCATGCAAATGTGAGAAGACCTGCAACAGTCAAACATCAACATAAGTTGAGTATCTTAACAGCATACATCCAACTAATGTATGATTTTGGGCGAAAATTAAATTGTTTAAAAGAGAAATGTAATCAAAATCTGGGAACAGGTTGATACATACAGATGCACTGAAAAAAAAAATCTTATAAGAAGGGATGATGAAATACTGAAACCATGAAAGTAGCATACCTTCCTTGATACTAATCGAATTGTTCGCAATGCTACCTTAGAAAATACAGCAGTCCGAAGTTCTGAATAAACAAGTTGCATTCAGTTAATAAAGTAGACAGCATGAATCATGAAAAGTCATGCCTCTTCTACAAAAAGCATGCACAAAAATTAAAAAGTAATCACATCAAGAGTGTAAGTCCTGATAGAGGACACTATTTTTTTACTAAAAACGAAGACAGGGCATCCTCAGAAACAAAATAAAAAGAAACAACTAAAACCTATGTGACGAAGCCAAACAACAAAGTGTGTCAAGTGTCAACAACTCTAAATGTTTAAGGAAGAAACACTACTAAAAAGCCAACGGAAGAAGACCAAAAGGGAAATCCTATCCCAAATGAAGCCTAGAGATGAAAATGAGCCATTTAATAGTCTAGCGTTACTTTCCCACCAAATACACTTCACTAGTGCCAAAACCTCTGAAAAGGGAGCGTGTAAAAGGATGCTATCCGAATAAGGGGGGTCTGCTAAGTTTTGTGCTAACAGAAAATATAGAAAGGAAACCACTGGGATCAAGCTCCAAGTACAGTAGGATCAACCGAAAGGTGGGATGAGAATATAGAAGTATGACAGAAAAGAACAAAATGACAAGAAGCAAATGTTCTCCCAACATGCATTGTTGCAAGACTAATCCTCAGGCAGCCCCGTTGGACTCCTAGTTTTACCTGTTTCTTTTGTTTTTTGTAGTTTTGGTCTTTGACCAGGTATCTCCATATGCATCATTGTGAGACTAACCCTCAATCATTGTAATTACTGAAATGCCCAGCAGACATTTAGTTTTAGTTGTTTAGTTTACTCAGCCCTTGAGGATATACCTTATACCGGCCCGGGTCTACTTACTTCCCTTCTCTTCAATAGTACTTATTTCTGAATTTTTTTTAATGAGAAGTTAAATCTTCAATATAAATATAGGTCCAATGAGCATAAAATATGAATTCAACTAGCACTTCCCATGACAACCCTAGGCATAATAATTTAGAATTGTAAAACATGCCAATTCCAATCCCATAGGTAACACTACAAGACTGGCCCTATTCCATTAGGAAAACTGAAATCAAGTTTAGCATCAAATAGACACAACACACTAAACATGTAGTCAGTGCTATAACAATCACTTCATTTATAAATACCATTGAAAGCTGAAGCTCCTACACGTGCAATCCCATATCCAATCAATACAGCTGCTGGAGTAGCAAAAAGAGCCAACGCAGTTGAATTTGCTACTGTAAAAGAAGCAAGAGCGCCAGCATTGCCAGTGGCAGAAGTTAACCAATCAACTGCAAGCTTGAACAAGAATGGTACCTGAACATTCAGAACCTGAAAGAAAAAAACAAGCCATTAACCAATCAGCTTTGGCAGCAAAGATCAAATACCAATTAAAATGATAGGTCGTCATTTATTTGTTTTCTGTTTTCATTTTGAGTTGATATATTTTCACTTATAATAACACAAATGTAACATTATTTTTATTTGGATGATAACAAGGTTTCTCTATTTCCTTCACCACATATATTATAGGTAACGAAAGTGAAACAATGTGTCACTTTTTTGTAGTTGTAATTATTAGTGATTAGTAATAATGAAAATTTAAAACAGACAAAAAAACCCTAAATAAGCAAAAAACGGTGAGGTCACTAACCTTAGCCCCAACAAGAAAACTCAATGCAGCAATAACCCGAAAGCGAAACTCGAGATTATCTTTCATCCAAATGTAACTGGCAAGAGTGCGAAGGATCTTAATATCAGCAACATCTTTCCCTGGTGGTGACTTAGCAATGTTGGAAGCACTAGTTTTCTTTGATGCGGTTCCATCATTAGTTTTAGTTGAAGTTGAGAAAGATGCTCTTCCATCTAACGATGAACTCTGTTCCAAACACAATAATACAATAATCATCACCAAAGCCATTGAATTTAAACCAATCATAAAAGGAGAAGCAAAAAGAACAAAAAAATGTTTTTTTACGAACAGGCTGTGATAGATAAGGTTTGATTGCTCTGCCATGTAGAGGAGAAGAAGATGAAGATGATGAATCAGAAAGGAATCCCTTTATGGAAAAAAGCAAACTTGGGCATGTTCTGCGTTGTTGTTGTTGTTGTTGTTGCTGATTCAAGCTGAATCTATAACCATAACCTCTGTTAACAATTCTAGTGCAAGTTGAGAAGTTGCTTATTCCAGAAGCGCTTAAAAGAGACCGAATTTGAATGCCACTCCCATTAGAACCACTTAAACTAATGGTGGGTCTTGCATCGCGTTGCAGAATGTGCCTCGAAGCAGAAGCTGCAACAGCTAACATTATTTTCTTCTGAAAAGCCAAAACTTTCTGGAAAAGGAATCTATTTTGCAATTGGAAACGGAGAAAGATTTAACAAGGTCAACAAATTTTTCAAAAAATTAGGGGTTTGAATGGAAGACTGAAAAAAAAAACCTAATTGAGTTTATTGATAAGTGAAGTAGCGTGTGTTTTATGAATGTGAGTGATTAAAAAGGAATTGAAATATGAAGAATAAGAAGAATAGAGTGTTACTGAGAAGTGAAGTGAGTAACAATGGTTATGTTATGCTCCAATGAACCCTTTCAGTTTTCTGAGCTAAGTTCAATTTGGTATTAGGTTCAATTCACAGTGAGATTTGAGTTTGACGTGTAGCACGTGTTCAACAAGGTATAATATAAATGGAGTTACCTAAACTTGTTAATAGTTACATGTAAGTTAATTAAATAATAATTATGGTTAAACAAAATTTGATTATTTCAATATTATCAAAATATCATATAAATGAATATAGCCAAAATACCGTACAAATGAATATAGCCAACCAAAAAAATATATCCAACCAAAAAATATATCCAGTAACACCGTATGAGATTTATATTTTTCCTATTGACTTTTCTCAAACTAAATATAAACTCATTAGTGATTATAATTTTTTACTTATATTTTAATGATTTTGTCTTAAATTATATTATAGATAGAAATAGATAGAATATTTATATGATAAATAAATATAGATTATATATTGTGAGATATTAGAATATATGAAAATATATTTTAATATTTTTTAGAATTGTTATTACTTTATTTTTATTTTTTTATGGTGGTCCATATAAGTCATAAAATAAATCATAAAATAAGTTAATTTCAATCCCAATAAATCGTCTAAGATATTATAAACAAATCTAAAATAAAATAATCATAAAATATTATTTATATATATATATCACCTAGATATCCTATATAATATAATTTGAAATATTCTAATATACTTTCCTATATTCTAATAAGTTGTGGTATTTATTTCTTTTGTTTATTTACAAAGATGGGAGCCATATAATTTTAATAATTTTGCATTAAACTATACATATTTTCTCTCAATAAATAAATAGTTTTCTGATAAGTATTTTAAACTTCATGTAATCTATGTCTGCTTATGTATAGGTGTTGATAAATGTATTAATCATAATAAAAAATCATATAAATGGAACAATACATCTAAAATAGAAAATGTATATATATATAATATAAAATATGTATAAAAAATACAAATACATATATGTAATAAGAAAATAATATTACTTTCTCACCTTTGATATAGAAATATATATATAACAAATGGAACACAATTTCTCACATTTAATAGAATAGATATACATTTACATATTTAATGTTTAATATTTTCTCTAATGATACTAGCAGACCACCAATTTGAAATGTTCGTGAGCGAATAAGACTATTGGATAAATATTTTAGGGTATATGAATACGTTTTTCTTCTCATGTCCGCTCAATAAGTGCGAACGAGCCCTGTGAGTATGACCCAAATTGTCAATGATAATCCTAGTCAAAAATAAAAGTGGTGAATAAATAAAAATAATATGAAATGTTTAAAAATAATAAAGCGTGTCTCTCAATAAACACTCATTATTACTGGCTTAGGGATCATTAATATGTACATTCTGCACACATATATGTTGTATTTCTATTAGGAAACAATATATAATAAACACCTAGAGATGACAAATATATATTACATTTGCAGCTAAGAATGGTTATTCATGAATCATGTCCCAGGAGTTGTTAAACTTTGGATAATGATAACTTAACCTCACATACAAATCTTGATATATAATGGGACCTGATGCCTACAGAATTTGTATTGAAAAGGACTTGGCCATGATTTAACTTAAATTAAGATGCTCTTAACTGAAGAACTTGTACATGCATTCACTTGTTCATATGTTTGTTATAGAACTTGATCATAGATTTCATTTATTTCTAGAAAATAAGTTATGAACTGCAGAATCTGCAAAAGTCATAGGGTTTAATCCAAATTCCATTAAAGGTTGTTACCCATAGTTTCCTACTATATTAAAGATAAAAAATATGAGAGATTGTTCCTCACTATTTCATTCTCAATATAGACTTATTCAATAGACTATCATATGAACTTACAAAAACAGCACAACTTCATATGCAATTCTTACAACAGAAAACACCAATTTCATAATATTATCTCTACTTTTTCTCATTTGAGCCATACAAATGCATTTCCTAGAGCTTATATTTGCCTTCAAACAATTACAAAACTGAATGCAAACATAACCAACTTCAACTACTGCCAGTTATACCTGAATACAAATCCATGGATAAAAACATTCCTGAAGATAAGTAACAAAGAAAAGGGTGAAAAATATCTTAGGCCTTCGCCTCATTGTGTCGAGGGCGGCAAGAAACGCTCCCACCATCCAGGTTCATACTTGGGATAAGGTGCAACCCATTTGTCTGGTTTTCCAAACTCCAGGTTGGTAGGATTCGAGGCTAATGCTTCTTCCAAGCCTTCAGCTTCAAAACTGTCAGTTAAAACTCTATCCAGTCTTAACTTCATGAATCTGTCAAAAAACACACAGAATGTTTTACAAGTCAGCTAAAACTTCAAACATCATAAACTTGCATTTGATGCAATATTGACAACTTTCATAGCAACAATTTTGTCTGGATATCATACAATAAATTTCCTTTTCAAGTCATTGTTGTTAGATATATTGCTTGAAAGGATGGTGCTTTTATCACAAAGGGTTACCTTTGAGTCTTTGACCCATAACTAAAGTCTCTGCAGAAGTTTGCTAGATCAGACGAAGACGAAGGGTTACCTATAACTCATGGCTAAAGGGCATTTCAAAACCAATTGACAATGAGAGGACTAGCCCAACATGTATTTAAATCATTCCGGATATAATAAGGTAGACGATATAAGACTTACTTCCTAACAGATTCATCTTGATGCAAAGAAATAGAAAGATATTTTTAGATTTTAGTCAGTGATCCTGATGCAGAAGAAATCATCTGACATTACTAGTTTATAAAAACCACTCGAAACGCAAATGTACTATCACATTTTCATGCATTCCATTGCCAATGTCAATTATAGAATCAATCGATATAAAGAATTCAAAACTCGTCCTTACGTGATCCAGGGGCCGTTGGTGGAGACAAGAGCAACAGCTGGCCTCTTTAGCCTCTTGGTAATGTTAGGGAATCTATCCAGGAACTTAGGTTCAATCACAAGCCAGAAGTCATGCTCTTTGTTATGCTCTCCATAGTAACGAAGCCTTTCGAATAACTGTTCTTGGAAATGCTCCTCCTCATCCAGCATAAATTTTGCATTTGCAACAAGAAAATAATACTTCTTGGTTTCATTCTACAATGAACAAGAGAAAATGGATTAAACTGCTTACCATAATAACAAATCTTATAATTTGAGACATGAAATGCATACTTAAAAGACAATTGTAATTTTCATAGCATAGAAACAGCAAATGAGTTAAGCACAATTGGTCACAACACAACATTTTCTGATTCTATCAAGGTCAATTGGTCTCAATAGAGCAAAACACACAATCACAACCATACTCATAAAAGAAATATAATGTGTTGAATCCACAACCACTAAACTGGAAGAGATTATATTGTTAGACAAGCAATGAATAAGCACAAACATATGCATAAATTTTAAGTTATGTAGTTAAGATTATTCAACCTTCACAAAATATAAATCATATACAATTTTTTATAACAATCTCATTATACTAAAGTAATTAGTTAAAGGTTAATGCTTTGTGTTAGGCTTTGGGAACAATATGGATAAAGTAAAATGCTTATAGTTTTTTAACTTTTAAGCACATTTTATAAGTACTTTATTTTCATACCTTTTCTGAGCAGCCTTTTAGCAATAAGATAAAATAAGCTTATAAGATAAACTAGTTTCATTGAACTCATATAAACTCTCTCAAACCCCCATTATGTCTATACTCAACAAAATATAAAGTAAGATCTGCACCAGTAAGATCAATATAGAAGCATAATTCTAAAGTAAAGTTTGAGTGAAAGAGAGTAGAAACCTTGTTGGCAGGATCAGAGGAAGTGATCTGGTCAGAATCAACAGATGCAACAGCAGTGGTAAAGGGTCCAACAGTTCTTGATTCCTTGAAAGAGATAGTAGAAGGGACCAAACCAGAAAGCCATGAATCTGTCTTAAAAGAAAGGCTTTGTCTTAAAACCTTACCATTAAGATTGGCATGTTGAACTTGGCTATGAACTGCTATTGTAGTTGATGAACCCAAAGTTAAAGTTGACACACCCAGCATTGTTAGTAAAAATGACACTACCACCTTTGTTTTTTCTTATTCTTGTGGTGATAATATAACACAATTGTCCCACAGTTTTTGCTACTGGTTTCTGACTATGTGTAAGATGGGAAAAGAGTGAATAATTTATGGGGATATGAAGTTAACAAACAAAGAGTATTCTCAATAGGGATGATGCCAATTGGTGCACGGGTAATGGACAAGTTCTGAGATTTCAGAGACAACCTTATCCAGTTATCTATGCACTATCTCTTATAACAAATAATTTTTATACATACTCATTAGTGAGGAGTACACTTACCATTGTTAGTTTTTTAAACTTAATTCACCTCTCGGTCATCAATTCCAATAGTTTAAATTAGTAAATAAATCTAAACTATTAAATTTTTATATAGTTGATGATGATGATAAAAAGTAAATTAAAGTGAGTAGATCTCCACTCACTCATTATATCATGTAACATCTATTTAAATTATTCTTTTTTAAATTTAATAATAATTAAATATGAATAATTATAATGCCATATACACATTTTTTTTATTTGGATAATGATTAGTTCATGAAGAAATAAAATGGTAGTTGGTTGATTTATTTTTTCGGTTTGTATTATAATCTAAACACATAGACTATAACAAATACATTATACATGATACTTTGGTTTAATGGCAAACAAAATCTTGGGTCTCATATATTCTTTTATAATTTATTACAACTCTTCATAAAATAAGAATAAGATCTATTTTTTTTTACGATAACAAACATCATTCTTATTTGAATACTACAACGTCTATATTTTTCTCACAACATCTACCTCTATCCTCACTTTCATTTGGCTAAGAACAATTAAAAATTATTCTTATTTAACAATAAAAATCAGAAAATAAGAATGACATAATACAGAACATAACAGAGTAAGAATATATTTATTTCGTTAGGAACAACCATTATGGTTGTCGTCACTTACCAAAATTACAAGATAATAGATAAATGGTAGTTAACAACAACATGCGGGGATAGCTCAGTTGGGAGAGCGTCAGACTGAAGATCTGAAGGTCACGTGTTCGATCCACGTTCACCGCATAACATTTTATTTTTTGCATTGTTTACTCAGAGTTCATTCATTCGTCCAAGGCCTTATAGTTATGTTTGACAACTCTTATCTTGTATAGTGTCTATTCTTCCACTTAAACTACAATTATAAAACAATATTAATGACCATGCTGCTAAGGATCTGAAAGAAAGAAAGAACACAGTGTTCAAATTGAAAAGTGAACAAAAGAACACAGTGTTCATGTAGAAAGAAAGAACAAAGATTTCAGGATCTGAAGTTACAAAAATAAACAGTTGGAGCTCATTTCCTCTAAACCAAAACAGACACCTAACCAAAAAATACTTTAGAAACCATAAACTCAGTCATTGGAAGTTCAAAATATAAACTACATAGAATACAAATAAATGGATGCAGTAAACACCAATTTAATCATCACGTAAACAACCTATCCTTGACATACAATTCCTAACTAGTAAATCATTAAACTTATCTTCAGAATTGTTAAAGGAATGATGGCAAGTTGAAATCTGATGTCATTTACAAAAATTATCTTTGAGTAAAATGACTAAGGGGTAAGATTGAACTGTACCAATTCAAACTGAAGAAGGCAATAATAAAGAAATCAAAAGAAGCATTGCTTCCTAAAAGAGTAAGCACAATTGTAACTTTAGTCCAACAAACATTCCAGAACTACCCAAATGTTGACCTCATACTCATACAATATATCACCTTTGTTGAAATTTGCTATATGTAACAAAACTGCATCAAAGAAACATGTGCATGATGATGAGTATAGTAAGTGCCTTAGTTCAAAGTGTATGAAAATATAAACAATAATATAGTGGGACTCTGAATTTTTTTATATTCTTTTATGGTATTGTACGTTGAAGACCATTTTTTTATAACTTTGATCAGCCACACATGATCAATAACATCATGCACATACATGATCAATACCCAGTTGACCAAACTTGTGTTAGAAAACAAACAAACCCCACCAAAGAGAAAAAAATGGCATTTTTTGTTTACGTTTAAAGATAGAACTGACCAATGAGCATGCATGCATGTATTGTTGTATAGTATAGTATAGTATACTAAGAAGGGTAAGTGAAGAGGAGGACACAGAGCAAAAATGGGTCTTGATTCTTGATTATTGTTGTTATTGCAGGGAATGAAAGAGAAAAAGGAGAAGAAATGAAACAGAACAGAAATTATGAACAGAAGCGGGTTTTGAAGATTATGAATAATGGACCCTTCTATTAATAATGGTTAGAAGATTGCTACTACGATTATTTCTCACTAATTTTTTCTTTGAGTCTCAATTCTTTCTTAAACAAAGACTCAGAGAGCAAAACCACGTGTACCAGCTTATTATGTTCTTGTAAAGGGTTCTAAACACAGAAAAGTGATTACACAAAATGGTACTTTTTATTGCATTGCCCCGTAGAACTTTGGTATCATTTGTGACCTGTGATAAGTTTATTCCGCAACCACCATACAATATGGGATGCATCCACATAACTTATTGAAGGATTTCATACACAATAGATTCATTTTGCCTAATTTTACATTTACCAACTCCTATGTTAGAAGCAAATTTGTTGAGGCTTAATTTGATGGAAGAGTAATCCATAATGAAACTGAAATATAATTATCATAATTGATTTGTTTATCAGAGCCGCTTGGAAGAAGTTAAACTCTTAATTTTCCCCCTTTCCCGCCAGTAAAATATATCTGTCCCCCATTTAAACCAAACATACGACCTTGGTCTAGTGTAAAAGGTCTTGTTAGAGTAAATTTTTAAGATAATTAAAAGGTTAAGACTTAAATTATTGGGAACAATACTTAGGAGAGACAGTCACAAGAAAATAGTTCCTTAACCATATTGTAAGATAATATCATGGGTAGTCTCGAAAAAACATATTATCCTATTAAAATGTGCATAACTGTCCCACTATTTAGTCTCGACCTTGAGAATCCAGTTAGACATCATTAGACCAACTCCGTGTTGGTACCACTATTTAGTTCCCCTGGTGCACATTCTCAAAACAAAACAACCAAATGCTAATGAACAAAATGGCGGGAAACTTAGGCGCCAGAATAACCTTGTCTGGTCTTCTTTATAAACCCAATCTCCCATTGACAACGACACCGTTTTCCCTTCGTCTCCACAACCACGTTCTCAGAATGGCCCAACCTGAGTCACAAACTGCGACCAACAAAAACGCCGACGTTTCTGTTGACACCCCTCTTCTCCGAGTGAAGAAGCTCTCTGCGAATGCCGTTTTACCCTCTCGGGCTTCTCCTTTCTCCGCCGGTTACGATCTCTCTAGCGCGGTGGCGACGAAGGTGCCGGCAAGAGGAAAGGCACTGGTTGCGACTGATCTCAGCATTTCGATTCCAGAAGGGACTTATGCACGTGTTGGTAATTTCCGATTAAAACCCTCATTCTTCGAATTTTGTGTGTAAAAATGTTAGGGTTTATTCACTAATTTGTGGGAATTTGCAGCACCACGATCAGGGTTGGCATGGAAACATTCGATTGACGTGGGAGCGGGTGTGATTGATGCGGATTACAGAGGACCTGTTGGTGTTATACTTTTCAATTATTCGGATGTTGATTTTGAAGTGAAGATTGGTGATAGGGTTGCACAGCTGATTCTGGAGAAGATTGTGACACCTGATGTTGTTGAGGTTGATGATCTGGACTCCACTGTTAGAGGTGAAGGTGGTTTTGGATCTACTGGTGTTTGAATTTGATCATTTCATTTAGGTTTTGTGCTATGTGTTCATGTCTAGGATTTGTGTTGGTAACTTTGTTGAGAATAGTTTTACTTCTTTTTATCAATCAAATCTCTTCAATTCTATATGTGCAAGGGTTTTATTTTTGTAGATACCCAAAATCTGATGTTATTTTTTGGTATAATTTATGATATTATTTTTTGTTATTAATCCCTTTTTGGAGTATATGATTGTACATTCTAACAAATGTTGCTTTTATTAATCGAATATGTGAACTTTTGATGTAATATGACCCGAGAGGATCCTTGTTTGACCCGAGCCTAGATGAACTCTTTTCTGTTATTTGGTTTGAGTAAGAGGATTTAATGTTAATATGAAGCAAGTGACCTAGAAACTTGATACTAAAATGCCTTGTTAAAACAATCTCTGGTTAAGAGATTGTGTTTATGATTTGGTTCTACTTGTTTGCTTGCTATTTTAAAAATTAACACCCTTTAACAAATGAGTTTTGCATCATGTCATCAAATATGACCATTTGCTTCTAACTTAATGATTTGTGTCATTTGCGGTGGAATCTTTGTTGTGCTATATGGTTAAATCATACAGCTTCTATGATCATTTTTCTTTCCTTTGTTCAGTCCATGGTGCAAAACTGTAACTTATATTCCACATTAACCCTGCCCCATCTCTACGTTCAATCATTTCTTTGTTCAGCCTTCATTTGCATTCCATGTGTGTATAACTAAGACATCGAAATCAAAATTGTAATTTCTGAACGATGGGTACATATATCCTTAGGTTCAATTTAAGCCTGCAGATTTTATCTGATGGGATTTACTACAAAATTCTACGCCAGATTGCTATGGAATTTGAAACTGTTCCCTTTCATGTATGTGTGCCCTCAAGCTTACAGTTTTGACAATGTAGGCTGTTGTATTCATCAGCAATGAAATACTGTTTCATGAACCAACAGCCTCCCTTTTCATTATAATCCTGACAAATTTATAGACAACTATGTTGCCTTCGTTGGTTGTTATGGCTCTGGATGAAACTGAAACCTGGGCAATTTTTAAGAAATAGAAGTTCAGCATGTCTAAAATAGAATATCTGATAGCATAAACTAAGTCAACAGAACATTTTTAGTGGAAGAACTAAATTTGATCTTAAAACACAAAGCAGCCAAGCTTCATATTATTTCAATCGAATGCACAGATGCACATAGATTTCAACTTAAAAATTGAGATGGTACGACACAAGAAAAAAGGGTTGGGAAAGTCTAAAACACAGGTCTACTAATGATATAACAATTTATTGAATTCACGTTGGAGATTAGGTATTTTATGAGGCTAGCTGACTAAAACATTGCAGGTATGAGAGAGTGAGATAGCACAAGTAATTTTTGAACACCTTTTTAAACTATCAATATTAAATTCTTAATTCTGATATCAACCAGATTATTTCATATCAGTTTTGGTACATCTTTTTCATACACCACTAACTCAAGAGGGAATGATAGTAAAATGACAATTATTCTTCCTTGTGTGAATGAGATGGAGATCACATGTCCTAAATAGTGTCTCATTCTATGTCCCAAGTCAATCAGAATGCTCCATTTTATTACTTTTTGCTTTTAAATTTTTTATTTTATCCATGTGTTAATATATGATTAGCTTGAGATACCATTGGGGACATGTGATCCTCATCCATGTGAATGAGGTGTGAAAAGAATTATGACCATTTCTTCCCAAAATTTTCTATCCCCATGTACTAACTTAATCATATCTCACTAAATAACATAAAAATATTATTTTATATTTTTTTAATTTTTTTCAACTAGTTGACAACTTTTAATTGAATTGTAACATAATTAGACACAAAAAGTGAGATAACTGATCTCTATTCTTTTTAAAAAGGTTGTAATTCATGAACTAACAATATCACAATAGTTTTAGGATACTCTTTTCATGCATCACTCCAACTCAAGAGAGAGGATGATAAAATGAAAGTTATCCTTAGTTGAATGAAAAATACTAGAAGAGGTGTATTGTTCTAATGCAACCCTACATACTCTCACCAGTTTTTTTGATATATAGGTTTTGTTTGACACGTCTACTTTATAAACAATGATATGAATCAATAAGCTAGCAGGTTGAATTAGAATTGTTTGATAAATTTAGTAGTTAAGTTGGTTTAAAGCTGTAAAATGAAAGAGAGAGAGAGAAAAGTTAGCTTATAAGCTGGTAAGCTACTTCAAATAGTTCATCCAATAGAAGTTCATAAGTAGATTAAATTAACCTATCCTTTCTGTTTCTATTAAACTCAAGGGATCTATTGGTTGTACTTAATCTTTAGAAAGTAACATATCAATTTATTTTTGTTGCCAATAGATCAATGTAGCACCTATATGAATAAATTCAACGATTTTGTGGCAGCCAATTTACACAATCAATTCTCTTATTTTTTTCCTTCAATCAATTTAATATTTCATTTGTCCAAAAATCCTAGTAAATGATATTATAAAATTTTGGCAACATTTTCCATGATGATAAATCAAATTCATGTAGTTTCATTCTATGTTTTTATCCTATTTAAAAGAATTATTAATCATTTTCATACTATTTTAATAAATTTGATAATTTTAAACAATTTTTTTGTTTTATTATATATGTAATATATTTTAATATAAAATGTAAATATGAGGTAGGTTTATGAGATCCATTTAAGAATAAGATTTAATATGTATACACTGACAGTGTAAGTAGTCAATCATCCACCATTGATTTATTGATCACCATTGACTCTCAAACAAAAGTAATACAAATCAATGGTGGATGATGTGCTGACAGTGTAAAAATTTTTACACTGTCAGCACATCATCCACCATTGATTTATTGATCACCATTGACTCTCAAACAAAAGTAATACAAATCAATGGTGGATGATGTGCTGACAGTGTAAAAATTTTTACACATGCACATATTTTAAACTGTTAAGAATAAATGATATAACTTTATATCATATGAAGTGCATTTAAACTAAAATTACTAAGTTCATTAAAAAATATTAACAAATATAAAATAAAGAACTTTCCAACGTATCTTATTTGCTATCTTTGCATTTGAAATTGCAAGCTTCTTAAAATTTGAATTCTGTCCTCTCTCATAAATCTTAAAGTTACATTTTTTATAAAGTTTTTCTTAAAAAGATGCATCTTGGGGAAAGTTCTCTTTTCTTCTTATTATCTTATTGAAATTCAAATCTCCTTTTTCTCTCTTCCATTTCTTCATTGTTTAGGCTAATACACAAACCAATGGGTACATGTTTAAGCAAGAAGAAGGACTCTTCTAACCCCTCCAATGTTGCTGGATCAAAATCATTTTTCACAGCACCTTCTCAGTCAAACAATGTTGTCACTGTTACTAAGCTAGAATTGAACCTGAAGAAGGAGAGGAAAACAGTGGAAGAGAAACAACAAAACCAATTAGCACATGAAAAAGATGAAGGGCAAGTGAAAAAAGAGATTTTTATCATCAAGCACAGAAAAAGCCATGATGGTAATATCAGAGAAAGGAACTCCAAAATCCAACCTTTAACTTCTCAGAACAATGTGCAACCACAACAAAATAATGGGTCACCCTCAGCTTCAACCTCTTCCACCAATGAAGCATCTGAAAAATCAATGGCTGGTAATAATAGTAATAATAATAACATGACTGCACCTTCCACTCCAAACATGGTCATGGTAAGGAGTTCAAGCTGCACAAAAGAAGAGGTTGATGCAATTCTGATTCAGTGTGGGAGACTCAGCAGAAGCCCTTCTAGTAGAGCTGCATCTTCTTCAGGTGGGAGAAAGTACTCAGATTCGAAGAGAAGTTTTGATTTTGATCACTGTGACAGCAATGAGACAATTTCTGCTGATAGTGATCCAAAGAGGGTCATTGATGAGGATCATGATGATGGAAAAAGCAGCCACCACCAGCACTGGCAGAGGCACCGCCATCGCCAGTCTCCGAAGAAGAGGGGTTCTTCTCCTTCTTCTCAGGGAAGGAGAAGAACACCGAGCCGCGAAAGAGAACAACAACAACAAAGGTCAAGTAGTAGAGAAAGGAGAGTGAGTAGATCTCCTGGTAAAAGGTCTTCAGAGACCAATAACAGTAACAACAACATAGGTTCTATTAGGCCTGGGAAAATGGTGTCTGTTCCTGCAACTGTTACATCATTGGTTATGGATAAGAATAACAATGGTGGTGGTGTTATAGAATCTGCAAGTATCAAGAGGGTGAGTGTGAAGAGAAATGGTGTTGGTGTTGGTGATGGTTTAAGGAGTGCAGCATCACCAAGGTCTCAATCACCTGCAAGTGCAAATGGGAATGCTAATCAGCCATGTTCTCCTTATAGAAGAAACCCACTGAGTGATATTGATCCTTGCTCTCTTGCTTATCCTCAATCAAACACCAATAACAGCAGCAACAATGTGCAAAACAAAGCCAAATGGAGGGAAACAGAAGCTAATCAGGTAATCATTTCATTGCTCCACCATTTTTCTATCGACTAAAATAATGATATGCTTACAATAGCTTTGTTAGTAGTACTTTTCACACTTGCTAAAAAACTTGTGTTCCCAAAACAGTAATAATGAATTATAGTGGATGATTATGATTTATATGTAAAAGTTATGTGATATAAAACAAGTGTTAACTTTTGAGTTTTAAGAGTAAGAATATCATACATTTGAGAGTAAGAATATCAAACCATTTTTTTATGTTTTGCCCTGTTAATGTAACTGATCATTGACTTTATGATCTTTTGCCATCTCATTGCAGAAACTCAATGCTGATGTGAATGAGAATAGCAAAAATAGGATCAGCAGAAGAGTTGCATTGGAGGAGGGTGAGATTGGAGATTGCAAAATAAAGGAGCAACAAGAAGAAGAGATAAATGTATTGTGCTCAATGATTGATAATGTTGCTGTGAAGAATGTGATACAATCAAGTGCTGACAACCTGAAACAACAACCTCAAACATTAACCAAAAGCAGATCTTCTAGAAGATCTAGAGACTTAGATCTCAATCCTGAATCACTGTTGAATCCTACACAGACCTACACCTCACTACTTCTTGAAGACATCCATAACTTCCACCAAAAGACCACACAACAACAACTACCACCTTGTCTCACTAAAGCTTGCTCCATCCTTGAATCTGTTGCTGATCTTAACTCCACCACCAGCTCCAATTTCTCCGATAACCAGAGAAGTCCACCGACATATCAATCTCTTAGGAATAATAATGAACACAATCACTATGGTAAGAGAGTACAACTACCAAGCACCAAGGACCACCCTTTTGTAGGATCTGAGGTAGTTATGAGTGATGACATGATGGAGCCAAGTTTACACAAGTATGTGACAGTTAAAAGGGGTGGTATTGTTGACATGGAGGATCAAGAGTCTTCAGGAAGCAACAGCTTCATTGCTACAAGTAACGGTCAAAACCATTTGCGCGATATTTCTTCTTCATGGGAGCCTAATTCTGCTGATTCAACAGATAGCTGGACTTCAAGATTGCACTCTAGAGAGGATTTGGAAGGTGGCAATGACATGAAGACACTGAGCAGCAAAAGAAGGGAGTGTGATCATCAACACAGCAATGGAATAGGGCGTGGCAGGCTTGGTTCTAAAGGTGTTGTCATAGCTGCTTCATCAACATAGATGTGAATAATGTGTGATACATGAATTATTCAACTTTGTGTTTGTTGTATCTTGAATATTCAATGTGTTTGAAATTCCTTCTTCTGATTTGGAGTTGCATACTTGCAACTAACTAGTTCTTGTGTAGTTAAGGCCAATTCAAGATGGAATTCATAATCTTTGTAATTCTCTGTATCATCTTCATGACCACTTCTCTCGTAAGATCTTTGGCGATTTTACGATCCTACGATCTTCCCCTACGATCTCACCAATGGTGGCGACATTGCATTCAAAGTGGGCACGTGACTCGGTAGCTCTTGAAAACTCGTAAGATCTACCGATCCTACGAGTTAAATCGAGAGTTTAACTACTATGCTGGAGACAATCTTGTCCGAGCCGGGAATATCCACAGGTGGGGATAACTCTTCCAGCGAATATTTTTTCATCTATAAGACTCGAACCCGAGACTTTGCTTAAGGAGAATCAAGCATGTACAACTTGAACCAACACCCGTTGATGTTATGCTCTCTTTATTTCTTTGGAAATAAACAAGTAGTAATTGCTCAGATGATCAAATTTTGTAATTAACATGTTTCTTCACCTTTGTATTATTTTCCTCATTTTTTACTCTTTTTTCCGATGGCACATAATTTGCACAAAGAAATTTAGCTGTTGTTTTAGATTCTTCTCTAATCAAAATATAATGGGCAACAACCATTACGCATGCTTTTAATGAAAAATAGCATGCACACAAAAAATGGTACATAAATGTGTTTTATGAGAATCTCAAATCGGATTAATCTAATCTATATCAAGGGCGGATCAGAGAATAGTTTTATTCTCACAAGTGAATATATTAACTACGAGATTTAAAATTATTGTGACAAACAACCTTATTATTGCATCCGAACTCATGAAAGAAATTTATTAATAAAAGTAATTTTAGACTAGGTGCTTAAATTTTAAAAAAAATTATAACTAGTTTCCCTAAATTATTAAATAATTGTAACAATCTCTAATAGGATTTCTCTCAATAAAGTGGAAAAGTTGTATTTTATTTTTCTTGTGACAACAACTCCAAAGTGCATAAGAAAACATATATAGGTGATGGCATCCATGAGATCACGTGACCTATGAATAGCTTCAGCTTCTGCGTCAAGATTAAAATTAAAAGTTGATTATCCCATTCCTTACTCATCATCATCATCATAATAATAATAATAATAATAATAATAATAATAATAATTAAAAATGAAGGCTTTGACTTAGTTCTTAGATCCGTATCAAGGATGGAAAAAACGTACGCGAAGAAAGGAACCTTCTAAACCCAAACCTGTTTGTATGAACTAACGTTTTTACTTGTAACAAAAAGTTGATGTATGATATTATTAATATATCTTGTTGAAATTTCTGATGTACAGTTTAGCTTTTCGTCAAAGTTAAGAACACAAATAATGAATTAACGTTTTAGATTATTAACACATTGTAGAATAATATTATTTAACAATTTACTTTTTGTTGTTGATAAACAAGTATTTGGTTACTTACTTTCTCTTTTTTATGTATATATTTATATAAGTTTGCTAACCTACTCACCAAATTATCCGTGTGTTTAATTTGTACACGCACCGTCATAGCTAAATTCTCATTCTTTAAATTTTTACATGGATAAGATGAGAAGAAAAAATAAAAAGGAAGGTATCTGGAATTCAAAATAAATTTAATATCCATCCATTATAAACTATAAACATTTATATATTGTTATTGTAAAAATTATTTTTCCTCACTAATAAACAATTCACTGAATTTTTATTTGTATTAGTTTTATATTTAAAATTTAATAATAATTAAAATGAATTTAATATGTATATACTGATACTATAAATGTTTTTTACACTGTCAGTCAATTATCTATCAATGATTTGTTAACCATAATTTACTCTCAAACAAAAGTAATACAAATCAGTGGTGGATGACGTGCTGAACTTTACACTGTCAAATGCACATATTTTAAACTCAATTAAAATATAAATGATGAAAATGGATAATGCAATAACACAGAGATATTAAATGCATTGAGATTAGTCATAGGATATTATTATCTGATGTTCCGTTTCAAACTTTAGAAGTGCACATAGATTTTACTTTTCATTAAAAAAATGGCTTATAAACCAGGGAATTGCTTCGCATAATAACAAAATTTTCAAATGATTTATTGAATATTTTTGTCTAAAATTGAAACACGTTTTTTACTATGTGATACAAAATAATACCATGCCACTGGAATGAAATAAAATATTTAATAATGCAACAAATCAATCTCCTTAGTTAAGTTCAAGTTTTTATTACACGCCGCCATATATTTGACATGAATACCAATTATCTCAATAATAAAAATCACATGATTAATTGATGGTGTAAATAACTTTGCATCAAAATTATTTTTTAATTATTATTTTGTTGAGGCAATTTTTCATTAAAAAACTAAGTACACCACATCTTAATATATAAGTAAGTTTTTTCTGTATTTGCATTTTCTTAAAACGGTAAGAGAAAACAATATTTTCTGTTGCTGAATAATTGAATGAACAAAGTAAAATGTCTAGAAACCATAACACAGAATATGGAAAATCAAGGATGAAGCTTCAGCAGTATTATATCATATTTCTATAATAAGGACACAAACATTGAATATTATTCTTGCATATCAACAAGTGCAAATCTGTTGTCCTACAATAAGTGTCACTCCACGTATCATAAATTTATGATTGATTGAAAAAATATATATCTAAGTTAAAATTTAATTATTAAATATTTTTTTGACCAACTATAACTTAACACATGAAATAACATAAATTATATGATGGAAAATGTACTCCAGAATTACCTATACTTAATGACACTTTTATGCAGCCATTCAAGTCAACAATGGGAGGCTTCAAAGCCTTTCAAACAGTTCATATATACCTTGACCTCAGCAATTCAATTTAAACATGTACATGCATGTTACAAATTATCCTTCTATATATATCATAGAGGCCAAAAAGAAGAAAAATATCAACAACTACATCTTTCATTTAGTGAACAAATTTTTCTTGTGTGATATTCTGAAACCAATATGGCTGATCCTCAAAAAATTCACCCTGTGCATGATGTTGAAGCACCACATCAACCTTCAGCACCTTTGGTACCAACAAACATATCTAAATCTGAAGAGGGTGATCCTGAAAATTTGCAGCAACACCCTCCTCTATATTCCAAGCCACCAAAGAAAAGAAGAAGCTGCTGCTGCAGATTCTTCTGTTGGTTCATAAGCATATTGCTGATTCTGATTGTTGCAATTGGCATTACTATTGGGATACTATACCTTGTGTTTAGGCCAAAGATTCCAAAATACTCAGTTGATGAACTTAGAGTTACCAACTTTGATTCTTATACAAATAATAGCTTATCTGTTACATTTAATGTGACAATTACTGCTAGAAATCCAAATAAAAAGATTGGAATAGATTATAGAGGTGGAAGCCATATAAGTGCTTGGTATAATGACACAAAACTATGTGAAGGGTCTTTGCCAAAATTCTACCAGGGTCATAGAAACATTACAGTGCTTAGTATACCTTTATCAGGGCAAACACAAGATGCAAGTGGCCTTCAAAATTCACTGCAGCAACAGCTGCAACAAAATGGTAATGTTACCCTTAATCTTAAGGTCAAACAGCCTGTGAGGATTAAGCTTGGAAAGTTGAAGATATTCAAAATCAATTTCAAGGTTAGGTGCAAACTTGTGGTGGATAGTCTTGATCAGAATAATTCTATTAGGATTAAGAGCAGTAGCTGTAAGTTTAGGCTATGATTTCATTGGTCATTATTCATTAGGCATATTCTATGACTATTTGTTTCTTATTTTTTATGGTTTCTAAATGAGATTTTTCTTCATATGATGAAGATTTAGATATTAGTAGCTGCAAATTGAGATGCAGTTCTTGTACTATTGAGTCTGTTTCTTCAGCCAGTTTTACATATTATATATACACTATATAGTATAGTATAATATCAATAAATATAGTACATATGTATTCTTCTGAAAATATCCACAAGCGTGCAAGTGAGTTTTATAATTATATCTCTTACACCTTGTTTTAACAACGTAACTCAATGTGCAAGATATTATTTTGTTTTATAAAGTATATCTCTCCCAATTAGTTTTGGATGGCTCAAAATTTGACATTTCCAGAATTCACTACTTGTAAGAGCTCCTAATCATGGGTAGAAGTATGGCTGACACTTGACCAAAACAACTCAGTATTCATTCAAAACTCGATTCGTTATTTAGCTCGATAAACTTGGTTCATGAACCAAATGAGCTGAACTTAAGCTAGAAATTGAGCTCGTTAAATAAACGAGCCGAACTTGAGTTAGATATAGTTCAACTCGTTAGGTTCATGAGCTAGCTCACTATATATATACACACATATATATATATATATATTTAATTATATATATACATACATATATTTATATAAACTAATTTTTATGTTTATTATGACTCATACATTATTTTTTATATTTATTGTTTAGTTCGCGAACTTTAACCGAGCCAAATTCGAGCTAAAAAAATAACTCATATCGAACTTGAGTCGAGTTTCAAACTGAGCCAATCCTTATCGAGCTGAACTCTGGTTCGACTTGTTTCCAACCCTAGGTAGAAGGGTGTAGGAAAATGATGTTTTACTGCAAGTAAACGCAAATTATGTTAACTACATAGTCTATATTTTTCATGAAAAAACCGGTGGTAGGTATTTGAAAAATAATTGATTTCTTCAGAATTGTAAATAATTATATCTTTGAACTATATTATTAAAAGTGTTTTTCTACATGGTAGCAACCACTAGAATTTGTTACTATTTTATGTTCATCTTTAATGGAATTAATTTTTTCAACTTAATTAATTGATTTTCAAGGCTCCACAAATGTGCAGAGTGGCCTAACATAATGCCAATCTTTGTGCATATGACTCTTTCAGGTCTATTTTGATTTTATGTTGATTGTTTCTCTGTCTGGGAGATAGAGTTATAATAATGCTGCAATTTTCCTAGATGAACATAAAATACAAAAAAAAACAACCCTTTTTTAGAAAATGAGCCATGGACCAATTTACACTAAAACCAAAGTTTAATATTCTTTTTGTCTGTTTTTAAAGTTCAGAGACTAAATTAATGATATAAATCTTCATATATCCAAGATTCAGCATTATCCAAAATATGAGCTCTCCTTTACTTCATTTACTAACAAGGGAAACTATGTACTTCAACCCCCTCTCAAGATAACAGGAACAGTGTCACCAACAGTGTGCCAATAACCTCTTTTCAACTATTTCACCTGCAATTGGAGCACACATCAAATGTGCACTATGCTCAATGTCCATGTGGACTTATTTATTGGAAAAGGATTGCAAATATAACAAAATCATATTATTGAACCATTGCATCACACATTTGGAAAAATCTGAAGATCAAATAAATTAAGAAAAGAGGTACTGATAACCATAACTAAGTGTTTCAACCATTCTCTATTTCATACACATTTTCCATATGATATGAGTATATATTTCTTGGATAAGTCAAAGACGCAATGCAATGTGTATGTTAAACAAAATAGATCTTGAAATAGTGCCATGAAGCTTTCTCTTAGGATCAAACTCATCAATGCACATTATCTATCTTCTTTCCTCTCATAATGACACTAGGTTCTAATTTCTGGAATTTATCACATCAGTCATTTGTCTTGTTAATGATTAAAATATTATTTTGGTAACTTCGAATTTGAAGCACAGATGATTGGCACCAATTTGAAGTTTCATCATTATATTATAGTTTGCAAGAAAAACAAATATTGAAAAAGAGGTTTACCTTCATGATAAAAGAATGCCCCGAAGAGAACCACCTGTTCCTCGCCGTCTTGCCTGCAACCAGACATGTTAAAGTTAAGGAAAATCCAAAATACATAAAGCTTAATATGGACTCACCTTCACTCCCTATCTCTCTATATATAGGTATATATGTATATGATGGGATGACAGATATTATTCAACTCACCTTCTCATTATTAAATAGATCTTCTGCCACAGCTTCCCTTTGCTTTCGTCTTTTTTCCTCCTTCACAGACTCAATGATGTCTTCATCATTCCCATAGTCAGAGTCTCTGAGGTAGAAAAACAAATGAAATACAATATAACCTATTACTAGGAGAAAAGGATGAAGTATAGCTAGCCATATTTTATTTGAACTAACATACAGAAATCATATTTAATATTTTTCTTACTTGTATGGATACTTTGCATATGGAACAAGATTGTCAAAACTATTACCCGATTGAGTTTGCCCCTGCAATTCCATTTCAAAGAAAACTGGACTAGTCAATTATGTGTTTCATAAACCATGACATTATACATTGACTTGCATGAAGCAACAAGTTTTGTTAGTAGTCAGAAATACCCCAAAATGAATTCAACTAGATAACCAATATATGTTTGATCAAGCATGTTCCAAGTTTCGACTACAACAACATGATAATCTCCTTATAAGGAAGAGATATGATATCAAAACCACACCTTTCTAAAGCGTTTAAAATTTGGAATGCTGCTGTTTGGCACTGTACTTCTGTTTGTATCCACATTTGTATCCCGAACAACTAAATTTTGGCTGTAAATGATATCTGAATTTCCACTTTCATGATCATCGACCTTGTCTTTCATCACCTTTATATCAACACCACTATCCCTAATGCTGGTAACATTAGTATCTGATTTGACAGAAACACCATCCAAGGATGTTTCCATTTTTGCATATTTTATCTCATGCAATTTGGTAGAAACATCACCTGAGGATGCCTCCACTCTCTCATTTTTTCTAATATCCAAACTGCCAGAGTCATCATCTAAGTCTTTTCTTTTGGCAAACTTTAAATTATGTGTGGTGAATAATGTCTCACTTGCACGGGCTGATGTGGCTGTTTCAACTTCAGTATCCGAATCAGCTACAACTGTCTCGTCCGTAGAGCATGAAGATGAAACAAGTACTGCAATAGTACACAGAACTTATCATAATATCTCAGTAGAGTACAGATGAGTATAGAGTTAATCAATAAGCATGGAGTATTGGAGTTTTGATTGTTTCTTTTCAAGTGAAAAAAAAATTCAGAAATTATTATAAACAGATTACTTATGAACTCTTTCGAAATTGAACTCACAACCAGCTGTTTTATTAATTGAAAGCAACTAATGAAATCATGAAAGTGATGTTGGAGATGAACAGAATCATATATTAACCTAGGATTGGTTGGTCACAGTAGACATAGCACATTTGACAATAGTACAATAAAAATGGAAGCTACCTTCTGTCTATTATTGAAGCTTTTGTAAGCATAAAACAGAAAACGGATACCAGAACCTATCACTAATTTAAACGAACCGAATATAATCTGTAAGCCTTCTATCAAGCAAAAGTGTCCCCCTTTTCCTCAATCGCATTCCCATTATGTGCAATTATATAGAGCCTAAAACACTATTTTAGGCTCAGCCACGGACACAGGTATAAACATGTGAAGAAAAAGCCCTAACTGAAATATTTGTTGTGCAAATAGTAGATTGGTTAATTAGATGGCCACTTGGATACCAAAATCTCCAGCTATCTACTTAGATAGATAGCTAACACAAACTCAGGGCTACCTACACACATTAACAAAGATTGGTGATTATCATGAAATTTACAAAGTCATATTCCAAGCAGTTTCGTTTATGGTGGAAAATAAACATGTTTCGACGACACAAATATTACTTGAGAATTGAGATATAAGGAATACTTGCCGCATGGTGATTTCAATATAGACATATCTAGCTGTCCACTCACAACAGCAAATATTATATCCATCTCATTCACTCTAAGCAAGGAACTTAATTTATTGAAGTGGTCAGACTTGCATGCAGGTCCTCCTGGGATGACATAAACCACGCGATTATCATCTCCATAATCTGAGCCCTACAAGAAATAAATGAAAATTACAATAGTGAAATACATATTTTTCTTGTACAAGGAAATCATTGGCCAGCGAATATGTCTGAACTCTAAAGACAATCACCAATCAGATTTGTCAACTGAGAACTTCAAGTCTTTTGTTATTCGATGATAACTATATTTCTGACTCCGACTAATGGTAGAAAGAGAAAGACGACCGGAGGACAAAAGATGATATTGATTAGCAATCTTAAAAGTAACTAAGGATTAGACACAGGCTAATCAAAGACATGTTTCTAGCATAGAGAATAGTTATACACATTTAAGATGTTATAAGTATATAGAAAGTCAACTGTCTTATGCCACATTAGAAATCCAGTATTTACCTTGTAGCCGACATAATTTATTGATAGAAAGGATGAAATGAAATACATACTTGGCTATTCGAACAAAATTCTTCAACAGAAACAGTTTTTGCACCAGCCACTTCCAATGAAGACTTGAGCTGATCCTTGAATTTATACTGTAAGTAGGGAGAAGCATAAGATAAATATACTATCAAGATAGGCTATGCTCCAAAAGTGTCATGATATATTTATCATGTAGTTTCAGAGTCTGGCATGTCTACTCACGCTTGTACTTGTGAACATTTAAACAAAATATCGAGGAATTAAGTAAAGAAGCATATTCTTGAAAATGGAAATCCGAATAACACCAAAAATAGCTATTAGTCATAATACTACAATTCAGTTTCAGAGTGAGTAAAAGATTTCAGAAAACAAATACCAAATGCAGCAATTCCAATAAAAAGGTGCATCCTTTCAAGCAGTTTTCTCGAGTTTTAGGGTCAGCAACTTTGATAGATTTTCCTTCCACTGACACTGTTGGAACATATCTGTTTGAGAAGGAAGAAGGAAAAGAAAGCTTATTTAGTTAGCCAAACTAGTGTTTGAGTCAGAATATAAAGCTGGTTGAAGAAATTTTAAAGTTAAAGCAATACTTACGAATGATGGCTTGGAATTTCAGTGCCAATGTTCTTTTCTGCAAAAAACTATACAAGGAAATTGTAGTCAAGGCAGAACTCAAATTTCCAACATGAGTGGAACATTTATCTACTTGTCCGACAATACATCCTTCAATCAACCCTCATATTATCTAAATTGTAAATTAGATAATATATTTGGTCTTATCCTGTTTGTGCTCTTCTCTTCTCTTCTCATCTGACATACTTTTATTATGTAAAAAAATTGATAATATATTCGCGGCTTCTTGTGAGAAATTCAGAAATTATAGTAGTGTTGTTCTTTTTACTATGGGCAACAACTAGCATTGTCATTGGTCAAACTGCCCCAGAATACAAATTCCTAGACCCCTAATGAATATGAAACATGTACTAGACCCCTAGTGCATGACTCTAATCTTCAAAACGTGAAACATGAGACTTTTTGTCAACTATAGGGTTCACAAGCTACAATATACAAATTATGATTATGCTTTTGCCTTTAAAATTCTGAACTAACAGAGCTTGATATATATTATTGCTTTGTATAAACTGTATGAGGTGTGTTCAACTGACAGCTGTATACACATGTAGGTCAACTCTCCTTTTACTTAATCACCTATTCTATTACAGAAAACTACAATATCAGACTTAAAGGCCGCTTTATTTAAGATGCATAAAAAAGATACCAACCACACAAATGTGAATATGACAAGTATGTAAGCAACAGATCACCATGCCATCAAACCATGAATATAACTACAATTAATAACTTGATGAACAAATTATATCATAATGAAAACCTGAAATAATCAATAGACAACACTGAATGCTTCTATACCTCAAGCCAAGTTTTGAGAACACAACACTTTTTTGCCACAACAGCATCAATAAGGTCCTTCTTCAATGGCATGAACTGATCTAGCAGCATGTGTGTGCACTCTTCACCTAAGGTGTGAGTAATACCAGCACCTAAATTGATTGTATAAGTTGGTCACTGTTCACATGAAGACAAGAGCCTAATACTTCATTAATAAAAATGATATTTCCTGTTTAAACTTTAAAAAGTAAAGGACGAAAGTGGTGTTGATGTGTTCTAAAATGTCATAATATGGTGGCCTGTGATTTTTCTCAACAAATTAAGCTTGACATAGCTCATGCAGCAAGGTAAGCTGAGCGACAAGGACTTTTCTGGACATGCCATAATTTCAATTTACAAAACAAAAACTAAGTTGCCAAGTTTGTATCAAACGTATGCAAACTCTACTTCCTTGCCAGCATATTTATTAGTTTCTTGCTACGATTGTTAACATTTGCTGAAGCAACTAAAATTTACACATTCAATAATATCCAAACCGCATCATTGGCATGGGGTGAAGCAAATTAGTAATGGCCTTTCAAAACCTATGACCTCTGATCACACTGCAAATCTTGCTAAGTGCTTTTCTTCTGTACTAATTTTAGGGATGCAATACCATATGCCAGTGACTACTACATATGTTAAAACAATTGAAAGCACATATGCTCATGAATTATACAAAATGAAGAAAATTTACAAGTGTTTTCCCCACTGACCAATTGATGAAATTTTCTCTTCAAGTGCTTGATCAACTTTATCCAAAGAACAGATGAAA
The DNA here is from genome assembly GCF_001865875.1 of Lupinus angustifolius. Taxonomy (NCBI): domain Eukaryota; kingdom Viridiplantae; phylum Streptophyta; class Magnoliopsida; order Fabales; family Fabaceae; genus Lupinus; species Lupinus angustifolius. Next base: position 19,804,203 of record NC_032017.1, read on the forward strand.
AAAATGAGTGGGACGTGGCAAAACCTGCCAGGTAAATTTTAGAAGTCTTTAAGAGCACATTAGTGGATGCCAAACAAATATTATGAGAATAATGAAATTGCATCAACCTATATAAACATAGATCCAGAAAGGAAATGCAACAACATTCTCTTATAATTTAAACTGAGAGCACAAAAGAAGGAACAGAAAACCACATTCGAGAGATAGTTAACATAGTAACATACTTGTAGGTAGCACTACCAGCACCAAAAGAGACAACGTCACCATCCTCTAATGATGTTTCTTTGTTCGGTAGCTCATGAAGTTTTTGTTTGAGCCCGGCATTCTTGGTGATGAATGTTCCATACTTGGAGCAATCTCTAATCAGTATACTGGGTGACAGATGAGAGCGTCTACTTCGTAAAGGATTTGACAGGTTCATTGCATTAATGACTATTTCTGCATGAACCCGAGAAACCCCTTTATCCTTAGTGACGATCACATCACAACCTGTAAGCAGATACTAACAAGTTCTTATCAAATATCATCATGCAACCCAGAAAAATAATAATTGGTAATGATTATTTATAGGGGGGGGGATTCAAAAGTGTGATCACAAAAGCAGCAAACAATTATCACAAACCATTCTGAAAAGCCTACCAACATTAGACATGGTTTGCATAGACAAACTGCATCCAAGTTTGCACATTGGAAAACTTCAACAAAGGAAACTTAAGATAATGAGACAAAATTAGCACTAAACACAAATGCATCAGATAGCTAGTAGCCATGCTCAATTCCCCATTTATGTTATTTATAAGGTTAGACCAAATAGTTTTAGGTTTATATCTAATTTACTAATTATTGTCCATCTTCCCTTACAATAGATGTCTGAAAGAAACTTCTATTTCAGCTGATTGGCTTCAACTGCGGCAGCCCTCAATGATATAGTTATCGCTCCTGAATCAGGAACTCAACAAGCACGTCTGTAATTTATAAAGCAAAGTGTTGGAGATAAATACGACTCCTAGGCTTCTACCTAACATCTTAAGCTTTCGAGTCCAATAAGCCTCTGAAACAGTATGAGCAATCAAGTTGCAAGGAGTTTCACATTTACCCACCTCTCTAATCAAATTATAAATTCAGCACAAAGTTCAAGTGTGCCTCTACAATGTCTATGCATCAAGCCCTAAAGGTTTTCACTTAACAGCTATCTTGTGCTTAATCAATCCCTAACACAATGCATTCATTCATATCCAATTTCTACATGACTACATATTCAGATTATCAAAGGTAAACCACAATACCAAAAACAATACATAAACACATTAATTTTTCCGTAAGGGCTAGTAATAAAACTCAATTAAGCAATAAATAGTGGGAAGCATAAAGTAATGACCTTTTCGACCAACTTTGTAAGTTCCAGTTTTGAAAATGTAGTAACTATCTTCACCTGTCATATATACATGTAAATAAATAATAAATAAATAAAAATGCGATGTGAATAGACAGAGTCAGAGATTACATGAACCAAAAACGAAGAATTGAGTTCATTGATTGAATCAGAGTGTACCTGTAAGAGGATCAAAGGGGAAGAGTCCCCACACCATGATTCTTATTCTTCTTTTCTCTTTGGGAACGTAAAACCTTACTAGAACACTCTGAGAAATTAGAAAATGCCTCTTGATTTGAACTTCAATTTCTCATACATAAATCACAACCGTCAAAAGGGTCAACCCAGTTAAGGGCTCGGTTGATAGAAAAATGTTATGGATTTATATTACATTTTTGCATAATTAGAATATATTTTGTGTGTTCAGTATACTTTATATTAAAATTATTTTATTTCTATAATAAGGTTCTATTTAAGGTGAAATGAGTGATTAATAGTTTGATGATGATTATTTATGATTAAATAACTTTTTGTAGAAATTAAATAGTGTTAATGGCAAAATAAGAAAATGAAAGTTACACTATATCATGTTAGGTCTTTATATACAAAATAAGAACGTTTACGGATATTTTGTGCTTATTGACCCGCATTCTTATTTTATGGTATTAAATATTCAATTTTTATATATTTCATTTTAGAGAATTAGAATATTTTGTACTGGGTGTATATATGTTATAATTTTTTGTGTTTATCAATATTATTCAATTTAAGGTGAGATAAATGGTTATTGTGTTAATTTTTTTACATATAATATGAATTTTTTGTAATTAAAAAATTAACGGCAAAATAAGAAATTAAAAATTCGTCCATAGTGGTAGTTACACCATGTTTTGCATTTATATATAGTATTGAAATACATATAAATATAGATTATGAATATATAAATATATATATATATATACACCGATAAAGTAAACTTTATCGCTATATCATTCATATATTAATTATCATGAACTCTTACATAAAACATGAAATTGAATAATATACTAATTATATAAAACTTTATATTAAACATAGATATTAAATGTATATAATTATCTTTGTTTTATAACGTGGCAAGTACATAATTAATTTTTTTGTACGATTAATGATATCTTGTCACTTTATGGGGTAAGGTAAGAAACTAATCTTTTTCATTATCTATAACTATCCATCATAATAAGTGTTGTTGCTAAGAATCAAATCATTTCTCCATTGTGCTAATTCATTTGCATTTTGTTTCTTTAAGGCAATGAAAATTTAAATGGTGTCAATCAAGTTTTTAAAGAATGGAGTTTCACCTCAAGTAGTTATCAACCATGTAAGTTTCCTTAAATTTGCCATTATGCTTATTTCTAAACTTTCTTCATTTATATTTTGATTCAATCATGTCTTTACTTATGGGTACTCTTTAGTAGTTTGATGAGCATTCATTCTCATTTAATTTATGTGTTATGATTTTGTTGTTCTTTTCATTTTTTTAATTTCACCCACCAATCAAAATGCACACGCAGGTCTTTTCCCAACACTACTCAAGTTATATCTACAATGAAAATAAGACTTTGTAAAATACGATTATGATAATTTCATTTCATTATTGATATAAAACATTTTCTTATTAATATCCAATAATATGGTATTATAATAGTAAAATATCCAAAAATATGGTGTTATAATATTAAAATATCTTTGTCTTTATTAGTCTAATTATATTGAGAAATAAGAATGGAGTAGGAGCATGTCTGTACATATTGCGGATTAAAAGTACTAAAATAATATCTAACATATATAGTAAACTAAAAATAGCTTGGGATTATTAATCCATTATTACTTGGACTCAAGCATAATACATATAGGTTAATAAGTGAATATAGCTGAAATTCATCACAATAAAATAATTTATTGAAAATTTGACACATGACCCCATATAAAGGGTATCAAGATTTTATTATAGAGAATATAAATGATACATATTAGTGGCTACAATTGACCCAAACTTCATCCTTCCTCTTTAAAATTTCTTGTTCTTGTGGTTTGAACTTGGCAAATGTATTCAAAGCATATGCTGTCATACTATCATGACAATATTTACCCAAATCATGCACAAGGTTATAACAACAATCTGTACTAATTGTTCCGTTGCCAAAAAATACTCCAAAGTATATTTCAGTGCCACAATTAGAATGTAACTTTGACGCACAATCGACTGATAAAGGGCTTGGAGCTTCACTAGAAGTACTTGGCTTCTTATGTTTAAGAATTTGGAAGTATGAATCTCCATTACCCACCAACAAAGTAATTATTGCCATAAAGGTAATGATTTGATAAAAGTTAATGAATGATGCCATTGCTTATTTTTTGTGTGGAGAAAATCTAATTGTGTTAATTAAAGATTTCCTTGTGATGATAACAAGTGACCCGCAAGAGCATATTTATAGTTAAAATATAGTCTTAATTGACATTTACATTAATGATTTTATTTTTCAACCGTAATAAACAAACAAAATAGTAAATGCTAATGTCTATATTCACCTTATAACGTTTTTTGTGTTTGTTCAAATTTTCTGTTATAAAAGAAAAAAACTTAAAATATCTGGTGTAGAAACTTATAATAAAAATAAATGTATCTATTATGTTATAAACCTAGTTACTTTGCCGTACAGCAAAAGAAATCTTTGAAATCGCGACATTGAAGGTATAGAATTATTAATATCTTCAAAGAAAATGTGTTCGAGCAAATCTATGATATGTAAAATACAAAAATATATTGGAATTATAGGACCAAACTCATTAAAAATAGGTTCATACAGATCCATTATATAGTAAATTTATCTTTACATTGAATTAAATCCTAGTAAATGTAAATTGATATGGGTAGAATTATAGGATGAAACTCATTATTTTATTTATATGAAAAAAATTATACTAAAACTAAATATTATTATGATATTTATAAATAAATATTCATATAATACATCATTATAATATTTGAAGTAATATCTATGCACCGTCAATATAAAAATCTATACGTAATAATTATATTATCCACCAATCATTTATTTTACTTTTTTGAAGAGTTAATAATAATTAATTATGAATGATGAACGATGTAGTGGTAGTGTATAAAATTCATATACCGTCAATATATATATTTTTCTCTCATCATATTTTATAAGCAAATGTTAAATGAATGGAAATACATGTGGTTTAATATTATAAAAAATAACATAGTGATTTTGGTTGACAAAATTGGCAACTTCGTATTATAAAACTTCTAAAATTGGTGTTGATACACTCAAGGAAAGATGTATATGGCCTTTTTTATAAATATTGACGCTATGAACTGATTTTCCATACTCACTATGCCTATAACCTTTAAAATGACAAAAACATGTTTTGCCTAAATTAATCAAAACAATTAAAATAAAATAAAATTTAAATATCAAGGACTTGGCATGGAATGGTAACATGTAAATTGTTCAACAAGCCATCATGTATAATTGTTAGATACTTGAAGAGGTCTCCATCACTAAGAAGTGGTATGCAACATTAGAATTTGAAATTTAAAAGTGACGAAAAAATAGGATTAATGCCACACGGAAAAAAACCACATTTTGGTAAATATGTTTTGAATAAAAATCCAAATTTTGTTGATAGCATCAAAGGTATACTACTTTGGTAAGAAGTTGCCAAGGTACCCTTATTTGATAAAAAATATTTTTTCCATAGATTTGATTCAAAAGTGAATTTGGTTATAGGTCATTGTGTATAGTGTAAACCAGTAATTTTAGTGCATTAAATATTAATTACACATTTTGCTTTTTTATTTATGAAAATGGTGGTAAATATTAAAAAATATTCAAATTCTTTACTATTATAATTAAATAGTTATATAGCCTGAATCATGCACAAATATAATATTAGTGCATGCATTTTTTTCTCTTTTAAAAATATACCCGGCTCAATAACTTCGTCATCATTAAACATGATTTGTTTTAGAAATTTATAGTATATTGGAGATAAAGAAAATACATAATTATTTATGGTATCCCTTGTTAAAAATTAGATAAGGCTAGAAAAAAAAGTTTCTGACGATCAATGTATTTATGCATAGTTATATATTGAACAACCATTTAAGTTTGTAGATGAGAGAGAGTTCAACCTTGTTGGTGATTGTACAAGTTCATATATGACATTTTATCTAATCATTTCATATATCTTATTGTCTTCATGCACTATATATTATTATTAAAGGTCCTTGAAAGAATTGAAGGCTAAAATAACATTTGTCCCAACTCTTCAAATAATAAAGAGGCAAAAACAACAACAAATATGAATTTATTTGATATATCATGTTTTCATTAGCAAGAGACTTCGGATGGGAGGAAGATGTACTTTTAACTCCACGAGTGTTTGTTTGACCAAGTGGCCTCCACCACTAAGGAGTGATGTGTGACATTAGAATTTTTTAGATAAGTAAAAAAAATTAAAACTGTCGAAAAATAGGAATAATGTCAGATGGAAGAAACCCCATTTTGGTAAATATGTTTCGAATAAAAACCCAAATTTAGTTAATAGTATCAAAGGTATCCTACTTTTGTAAGTAGTTGCAAAGGCACCCTTGCTTGGTAGAAATATATATATTTTTGGTATGATTGATTACAAGGTGGGTTTGGTTGTAGGTCACCGTGGATAATGTAAATGTGTAAAATTAGTGCATTGAATTTGAACTAAACATTTAGTGTTTTTTTTTATTTTTAAATGGTGGTAAGTTTTAACACATATTGAAATTCTTCACATTTCTAATTAAATTGTTATATAGGCCAAGCGATGCACAAACATAGGAACACAAATATGACGTTAGTGCATGCATTTTTTCTCCTTTAAAAATATACTCAAAAGAACGTTAAAAGCTCAACAACTTAGTCATCAACAAACATGACTTGTTTCATAAATTAATAGTATCTTGGAGAGAAAGAGATGTCATAATTATTTTTGGGATATCTTGTCAAGAATTAGATAAGGCTAGAAAAGAAGAGTTTTGAGGATCAGTGCATTTATGCATGGTTATTTGGAGAATGAAGGCTATATATATTGAGCAATCACTAGAGTTTGTGGATGAGAGGGAGTTTAGTGTTGTTGGATGATCGTACATGTTCATGTTTGGCATTTTACAATCTCCGCCACTGGTATGGTTTGGAAGGTTTAGTGGGGAGAAAAGTCACACTTTTTTATGAACACCCACTCTCTAATCATTCAAGATATCTTATTGGCTTCATGGACTATATTATAACATGTAAGTGCCCTTGAAAGAATTGAAGGCTAAAGTAAAATTTGTCTGAACTCTTCAAAAACAAGGAATTGAGCTTGTTTTGATATTCTATTGGGATTGAGTTTGCCAGTCAGAAACATATGTTCTTATATATGAAAGAAATTATGTTTTCGATATTTTTGAAGAAATATGAATGTTGTAAACCAATCTATACTTTTATAAATCAAATGTTTAACTTAGATGACATCACAAGGATCCAAATATGGACTTGGGAAGATAACGTGGACTAGTAGAAAAGTCAAAATTATTTTTGTCCTCACGTAGAGCATTCTAATAAGATTAATAGCCGATATTTACTTTTCTCTCACACCTAATGAGTTATTGTAAGAATGTTTCTGTTATCCTCTGATGCCTAGGTTACTTTGCTACAAAATATTGGACAAAGTGACTATGAGCATAAAGTTTGACATTAGGAAGATTAATGATGAATGTAAATCGTATATAGCTTATTTGTCAAATAATTATATTTTTGATAAAATGCGACTTTCTAAAATAACAATTTTAATCTTAGTTAATTATTGATATAAAATATTCTCTAATTAACATTTAGTAATATATTGTTATAATGTTAAGTTAATTTAGTCATTATTATTCTGGTTATATTGAGCTGGGAGCTCTGAGCAAGCCTATAGCAATTATGGATTAAGAATAATAAAATAATATATAAGATAATAATCAAAGATCACTTTGGAATTATTAACCGATCGTTTGAACTCATACATATTATACAGGTGAACAGTAGAAGTCCATACCAATAACATAATTTATTGAAAAATTGTTACATGATATTATTGTAATACAGCAAGATAAATACTAGTGGTTACAGTTGTTCCAAATTTGGTTCTTTCTCTGTATAATTTGGGTTTCTTGTGATTTGAACTTAGGCCATGTTATTAAAGCGTAACTTGTCATGCTGTCATGGCAATATTTACCCAAATCATGCACAAGGTTATGGCAGCAATCTGCACTAAGTGTTTCATTACCATAAAATATTCCGAAGAATATTTGAGTGCCACACTGAGGATGTAAATTTGACGCACAATCGTTTGATAAAGGGCTTGGAGCATCACTAGAAGCTGGCTTCTTATGTGACTTTAGAATTTGAAAGTATGCATCTCCATTTCCTACCAACAAAGTAATGACTGCCATAAAGGTAACCATAAGATAAAAGTTACTTGATGTTGCCATTGCTTTTTTGATATGAACTCAAAATTTGTGTCTATCAAAGCTTTTGTGTTGATTGATATCAAGTGATTTGCAATATCATATTTATACTTGAAAATATAGCATTAGTTAACATTTACATTAAATGCTATTGTCTATATTCACTTTATAACAATTTTTTGTTTAGTTTTCTTGTTAAAATATGAACAAACATAAAGCATTAGATGTTGAAACTTACAATAACAATAAATGTGGTATAGTTTTATACTCAACTTATAGGTCCACATAAACTTAAAGGTTTGTTTATTTGAATCTTATTGAGATAAAGGATGGTGGGAATTGGAAGGCAATGGTAGATGTGATAACTAGGGTCAAACGCCTAATTTTACCTCCAAACTCCACGAAACAGAGATTTGTTGTCTCATATCATGTCTCAGACGCTGTCCAACTCTTCAAATAATAAAGAGGCAAAAACAACAACAAATATGAATTTATTTGATATATCATGTTTTCATTAGCAAGAGACTTCGGATGGGAGGAAGATGTACTTTTAACTCCACGAGTGTTTGTTTGACCAAGTGGCCTCCACCACTAAGGAGTGATGTGTGACATTAGAATTTTTTAGATAAGTAAAAAAAATTAAAACTGTCGAAAAATAGGAATAATGTCAGATGGAAGAAACCCCATTTTGGTAAATATGTTTCGAATAAAAACCCAAATTTAGTTAATAGTATCAAAGGTATCCTACTTTTGTAAGTAGTTGCAAAGGCACCCTTGCTTGGTAGAAATATATNAAATATAGCATTAGTTAACATTTACATTAAATGCTATTGTCTATATTCACTGTATAACGGGTTTATTTTTTGTGTTTTTTGTTTTCGTGTTAAAATGGGAAAAACTTAAAATAGTTGACTTTGAAACTTACAATAAAAATAAATGTATTATTGTTTTATAAATGGTTACTTTAGGTACACAAAAGATTACTTTGCAATTTCCATTGAAGCCATAGAATAATTAATAGCCGAGTCTTAAATGTTTGGAATGATAAGTAATAGCCGAGTCTTAAATGTTTTAAAATTGGCGTTAACAAACTTAAGAAATGGTATACATGGTCTTTTTAATAATACTCAAAAGAACTAGTAATACTTATGTATTGACAGTGTAAAGATTTATACATAATTAATGCATTATTCATCTTTCATTTGGATTATTTTTTTTTAAAGTTAATGATAATTGAAAATGAATGGTGAATGATTTAGTGACAGTGAAAAACTCTTACACTGTTAGTATATACATCTTTTCTCGAATAAAAAACTAGATATGCCTAATTAAAATATAATAAAAATATCAACCAGTAGGCTTGGAATGGTAATGGTTAACTTGTTCAACCAATCACACTTTGTAATTTTTTATACTTCACTTAGTTCTCTCATAAGCTTAAAGCTTTGTTTGTTTGGGTCTTGTTGAGGTGGAAGATAGTAAGAGTGATGGTGAGAGTTAATTTGAAGATTGTGGTTGTGATAAAAATTGGAAACAAACAAGTTATTTTGGCCTCATTTATTTAAAAATTATTTCTTTTAGTTCTTCTCCATTTTAAAATACAAATAATAGCTATGGTTCTTTTTTTGGTAATATAAATAAATTGTTTTATGGTTTTTAGTCTTTTCACAATACTACATGCACATGTTGCATGAAAAATGTTGATATATTCACATATTTACCGTAAAAGAAAAGTGTATTATTTAAGTAGGATCACTATATCATTCATCATATATTTATATTATTTATGTATTTATATTTAAATTATTAAATATGAATGATGAATAATACATTGATAATATAAATAATTCTTATATTATTATTATATACATCTTGTTTCTCTAAAACAATTTGTGGCTATTTGTAGCAAGAAGTAGATGCAACGGTGCAAGGGATTTGAAATCCATCTTCAGAAGTTAGAAGGATGAGGACGAAAAAGATAGTCTTATATGATTTATAAGTATATTATTAAAAAAAATATCAAAATATATTTATTTAATTATGCATTATTAATTATAATGTCATGGGACAAACGAAAGAGTGATGTATACATATTTTTTTAAAGAAATCATTTAATTTTTTTTTATTCTACACAATATGTATATTTTCAAAAATCACTTCTTCTAAAATCATTTTTTGCAACAAAAAAACTTCTTTCCAAAAACAATTCATTAAATCATTATTTTTCTTCAAAAAAAATCATTTTTTTTTCATTCTTACTTTTTACTTGTACTTTATGATTGTCATGACATTTTCTATTTTTAATGGGTTAGATACCCTCTAATTAATACTATTGAATATAATGTATGACATTTTCCTCCATTATTAAAATTTGTGTAAATTACATAGACACTCCTTGAGTTTTAATGAAATTATATAAATCACTCATATTTTTTATATCTACACAAATTATCCCTAATTTATGTACATAATTGCACCGACTATCTCTGCCTGCACGAGGATAAATGTGATCTTTTTAGCAAAAAGTGATAATGAATATAATTAAGTTAAAAAATATATAATATTCTGTGGAGACAAATCCAAATAGTATAAGAGTCAATTTTTATTTAATAGTTTTGGTTCGTTACAAACTACATCAATAGTTCTAAGATGATATTTAAATCACTCTTATACTATATTATAATTAACCAAAAATAAATAGACATTAATTTTTATACTATTTGGACTTATCTCCACAAAATATTTTATTTTGTTCAACTAATTACATTTATCACTTTTGATTTAAGAATTTACACTTATCTCTCATCTATAGGTAATAAGTGTAATGCATGTATATAATTAGGAGCGATTTATGTAAGTTTAAAAAATGAATAAGTGATTTTTGTAATTTTACTAAAACTCAGGGGTATGCGCATAATGTACTCTTAAAAATATTTATTGAATTATATTTATTAACTTAAATGAATAGATTTATTTTGAATTTGAATGAATTATGATTGAGGAAAAATAATATTATATAATATCATTGAATAGAAATCCTGGATGACATGAATTGCGTGTATAATAAGATTTGATGGAATTAATTAATTTTGAAAATCAATTTAATTCAACAGTCTTAATGAATGCAATTATTTAAATTTGGAAACCTTCATTTGACTTACAATTGACCAAAACTATAGTATTTAATATTTCCCACTTTCACTTTCACTTTCACCCACCAATCATTCATTCATTGATTCAATTAACCACATGGCCCTACTCCTCCGTATTCACGTCGCCGTCCTCATCGGCCTCCTCGTCCTCTCCGTCACCGCCACCGCAAGGCCCTGCCGTACATTCTTCATCTCCTCCTACTCCTTCTCTATCCCATCCATCACCGATCGTGACGACCTTTCCTCCTCCGCTACCCTCGCTTCCTTCACCGAGATCAGATCCTTCATCCCCGTCTACATCTCCTCCGTAAAACCCTCCTTCTCCGGCCAGATCTTCGTCGATCGCGCTCAGGAGGATAACGCCGTCGAATTCGATCACCACCGTCGCGTCCCCTTCGGATTTTCCGCTAACGACTTCAGTTCCCTCCGCAACCGCACAAAGGACATCCTCTCCGTCGTCGTGGCCTTGCTCTTCGGTGTCGGATGCGGCGCTCTCACCGCCGCCACCATGTACTTGGTGTTCTCCATATTCGCCAACCGCGGTGAAGATTACAGTTCTCCCTATGACGGTTTTTTCGATGATACTGATGAGAAGATCGAGAGCCCTAAGAAAATTGGATATGAGAAGATCGAGAGCACTAAGAAAATTGGATATGAGATGATCCCGGCCAAGGAATCGGTATGAGAATATACCTTATAGTAATAGTATAACTGTGTTGTTGAATTGTGGTTTATGAAATCCGATTGTTGAATGAATAACAATAACAATAATAATCACAGTGGATTTCAACAGAAAATGTATGCAGACTTTTGTATTATATTAATGTTTGTACTATTTCAACTGCTTGCTTTACTTGCTTTGATATTGTGTATTTGCTCTATACCTATATAGATATTATAGATTCATGCCTGTGAAAGTGGATATTGAAGTATTCCACGGTATATACTTTGAATTGAGGTACACAAATGTGAGTATAAGAGAAAGGCATGTTTAATTATAGGCATAAATGCATTAAGCATGGCCATGACTTAGTAGCATTGCATTAACCCTGAGCGTTGCTTCGCCTTATAAGTTTGCAATGTAAAGTGTTTTGATAACTAAAGGATCTTTGAGTTGAGGAGTTTGCAACCAGTAAGGTAAAGACACATCTAGGTGAATCCTTACCATTATAGTTTACAGTAAGAAGGGTCTTAAAGAGTCACTTTTCTATTGCCTTCCCTTGGTGTTCTTCAGGGGCAATTAATTATACTGGTGTTTTCAAAGTCCCAATGTGATGGTATGAAACAAATGGAAAAACCTTTAGCTTCTAAAGTGAATAAGAAAGGTGCATTTTATCATATCATTTGGTTACTTGTTAGTTGAGAAATCTACTCACTTTAGACTTTAGAGACACATGTATCTGAACTGGAGTATAGTAGAGCTGATTCCGGTAGACATGTGAGATCGAGAGAAAATGACAAAAGGTTAAAAAATGTAACGTTTCTGTTTTATTACACCCTATTATGTTCGTCCACCAAACACTAGCTGATCATGCTCTTATATCCCGTCTACGAATTTCAATGAAGTTAGGTCTTAGTAAAAGAAAAGAAAGGCATTTCTATAGGCACAAATGAATTAAACATGACCATGATCCCATATCTATGGCTTTGCATTTGTCCTGAGGTTTGCTTCAAGCTATATGTTTGTGTTACACAGTTTCCTGATAACTAAAGGCTGGGCCTTGAGGAGTTAGCAACCAGTAAGGTAAAGACATCTACATGAGGTGAGTAACTACCATTACAGTATGCAGTAAATGTTTGAGAACCATTAACCAATGGTCTTAAAGAGTCCAGTTGATGCTAATGATCATTATTGTCCTAATAAGGTTTTGGCATTTCCCAACTGTAGAGGTATTACCGATTGCAACCACGGATGAGGCAAACTTGCATGACTATATAAAACATGCGAGGTTAGTTAAGGGGTGGGATTAAAAGGCTTTGTTTGCTATGATTTCCATATAAAGGACACGACGGACTCGGCCAAACTAAAAAGAAAATTTTAGGTTCATATAGGAACATCTGCTGTTCATAATGCCTCACCCCGTTTCAAAATCATGTACCTGGACTTATACATCAAGAGGATGGAACTCTTTTAACCGTCAACATTTTAACTCGTTCAACTTATCTTGAAAGAAATTAAACTGGGCATTCTGATAGTAGCTCAAGTGGTTCAATTGAGGAGTACAAAGCGAAACAAGTCTTACACCAAAAGGATGTAAAAGGGTCTCATTCTTTTAGGGGGTGAGAACTATAATGAGGAAAGTTACTAACCAAAAGTTTAGAGAGAAATTGCTTTATAGTAAAATTGAAGGGATCCTTTAGTCAAACAAGTTGATAAGTTAGAGATGTTACCTATTGCAATCATCATTCAAATTGTATGACTAAAGGATCCTTTACTTATCAACTTGTATCTTACCAGTTGTTTATCAACTGTAGAGGTATTTACCTATTGCAATCATCATAAGTTGTTTCTTATTACCATTAGATTTATTAATAAAAAATTCAGTATTTGAGATTGAAGAATAAAAAGATCAGATAAAGAAACAAAATTTGAATGACAACTTTTCCCTGACCCCATCCACCCAATCAACACCACCCACTCCTCCACAATCTGGTCCTTCAATGCCACCACACTCAGCTGCCGCCAGCACTTCAGTAAACATGAACACTTACATCATAGAAGCACTCAAAATCAGAAGCAAAATAATCTGTAAGATTTGCAATTTTAAAAAATTATAGAATTAGTTCAAGAATGATTATAAAATTTAATTGATTAATTGCAGGAATACAACTATAGACATTACACAACCCTTGCAAAAACCCTTCAGGTACTTGAGATGAAACATCTTTTACTACAGTAGTACAGTGTATACGACACGTTTCCCAACATTATGCAACTACGTTTCACTATTATTTTCATAGTGTTAAAGATAAAGATGACTTATTTTTAGATAGTTTTCGGTTATTGTAGTTAGAATTAATTTTACTTTAAATGGTAGCTTGAGTTTCAAGTAACTACTAATTTTCCTTTGTATAAATTCTTTGCACTTTGCCTCTATGCATAATTCAATTCCAACAATGAAAGTTCAATATTTCTTCTCTTTTTGCTCTTTCAATTCCCTTCTTTTCTTTCTTGCATGGTTGTTAAGAAACTAAGATGGTATCAGAGCAAAGTATCTATTCTTCATATTTTTCCCCATCTTCTTTCATTTTCTTGGTGTTGCTTCAATTGCAATGTTCAAAAATGATGTTAATGGTTCCATTTTTAATTTCAACAATCTTCTTAGCAAGAAACATGCTCCAAAGCAAGACATGCACAACAAGATCCATACATCACAGGGTTTGAGGGGCATAAGGGTTAGATTGTTCATCAAGATCGTATGGAAATTCTTTGATCTTTAAGATACATCAAAGTTTGATAAGGTCAATAACACATTTGACTGGCTCTTCAACAAGTCCAAGAAAGCAATGAAAGAATTTGCTAGAAGCTGGAAAAAAAGTAGCAAAGTAGCACTGATGTTAATGAAAATAGCTTCTCCTATTTGGTTCCAGAGTGTGAAGTATTTTCAATGATAAACCAAGATTCCATTGATGCTACTCCAGAAGGTGTAGTGATAGATTCAAAAGGGTAGTAGCGTTGTAGCCCAAGAACTCTTCTTATTCTTCTTGGTTACTCTCTTTTTTTTATCACTCTCTTCTAAAATCTTTATATTCTCCATTTCTCTAAATTTTTCTTGATATCTTTGAGCAAATTTTGTTAATATTTCTCTTAATTCTTCTCAATATTCTTGAGGCAAATATTGTCCATGTTATTCTCTTGTTATTCTTGAGCAAAGTTGCTCATATTTCATCTCACTTTTCTCTTGTTATTCTTGAGCAAAATTGCTCATATTTCATCATGTCAAGAAACCAATATTGTATTCTACTTGAGCATTATTCTTAATAAAAAACAATCATTCTTTCAACACTTTGGTGGTTCTTCCAAATTTCATATTCGACTTTCACGTTTTCTACCTTATACCCAAGCTGAGAGTTAATGGTATTCACTCTCCAGCTTGAGGGGATGTTAAAGGTGAAGATAACTCATTCTTAGATAGTTTTCGGTTATTGTAATTAGGATTAGTTTTACTTTAAATAGTAGCTTGAGTTTCAAGAAACTACTAATTTTCCTTTGTATAAATTCTTTGCACTTTGCCTTTGTGCATAATTCAATTCCAATAATGAAAGTTCAATATTTTCTTTCTTGCATAGTTGTTAAGAAAATAAGACATAGTGGCCACATAGGTACGAAATACAACATAATTTAGTATATTCAAGATCCTCTGAGAAGCTGTTAAAACTAGGTGGTAAATAAATCAAATACTAGGGGTAGTCGAAATAACCCTATAGCTTCAACCACTTAAGTGAGAAGCAATGCCATTGGTAAGCACAAAAACATCAGCATGATTATTCAGCCTTCTCTACACTTCTTTCTCCTGTGCATTAGTTCATGGCTTCATGCAAGAGGTTTATTAAATACTTCAAATGCATAGTACTAAATAACACTATATTTCTAGATTTCAGCGCATAAGTTACAAATTGGCACAAAGTTTGTCCTAAGTTTGTCATAATGACTTTTTTCAAAGCTCTTACAATAGTAGAAGGTGAAAGTGGATTAGATCATACAGAAAATATTCAAATACGCTAAGGTCCATAGTGTTAAAACATAAGTAATATTTGACCGTGGGACTTGAAGGAGTACATTATAAATGATCTCAGTATTCAAGAGAGCCTATTGATGGTAGTAGTCTAGAAACAGTGTCCTGAGAATCTGCACCAGTGCTATTCATCCTTTGACCTGAACGTTGAAGGATTGCACCGCTTGCTCTCACATTTTCTGAATATCTTCGGGGGAAAGTATTTTGATATACCAAACGTTATTCACGAATGATCTGCAGGAGTTTATGCAGAAAATCAACACACCAAAAACCAGAATGTCAAGAAAGTTTAAT
This sequence comes from Lupinus angustifolius, assembly GCF_001865875.1. NCBI lineage: Eukaryota > Viridiplantae > Streptophyta > Magnoliopsida > Fabales > Fabaceae > Lupinus > Lupinus angustifolius. The sequence goes on from NC_032017.1 coordinate 19,820,292, forward strand.
CAATAGAAATAGCTATATTATGTACTTATTAAAATATACACTAAAGAAAAGTATCCACTTACTCCCATGGATCATCTCCAAGGAGAAGAACATCATTCTCCCTGTCGACGAATACAAGCTGCCAGCCTGATCTAAGAGGATCTTCTAATTTCCCCTCAATCGCAAACATCTGAGCCAATTCCTCTCGCAGCTCATGATAGCTGTTGAACCGAGAGATGTCGAGTGAACGCCCAACTGACCCTGATTTGTAAACCTGTGAAAAGACAATGTTAAACTACCATATTAAATAAAAGGAAAAGCTGCACTAAGACTAAAGGTTATAATTCAAACCTTCACAAAAGTTCGTGTCTGGTTTTGAGGGTCAAGTTGCCCCGGACTTTGCAACAACTCTGATGAGTCTTGCATGCAACCATAAAGAGAATCCTGGAATCCAGATTCCACTAATGGCATTGTCGATGAATCAGTGTCAGCTGATGAAGTAATATAACGAGGGACAGTGGTGGGAAGAAGAAGGCCAGATGAATCGATATTGACACCAAAGAGAGTAGAATTTTGGGAATCTGAATTGCAATGTGGTGACACCATTGTAGCATCTTTTCCAGAATATTGCACGTGTGACACTGAGTTGCCGAAGGGAATGACCTGTAGAGGTGTACACTCGAGCGCCCATGATTGTTGTTGTAACTGTTGTTCAGTTAGCATGGACTGGGCACTTCTGGATAAATTCAAGAGATTACCACTCCCTTCAGGACAAAGTGACCCAAGCATGTTTTGTCCTGGCGAAACTGAAGCAGCAGATAACTTCATGCTTGAATCAAAGAAATCCGGTTTTGAATATGATGGTGAAGGCAGATTAGAGTGTTGCCTCTGATGGAGCTGTTCAGTTTGAATTAAAAGTGAATCTTGATAAGTGTGTTGCTGCTGCTGTGCCTGGTCTTCTCGATTGATTGGTGGTTTCAGAAGGAGCTGCTGCGACAGGTTCTCAGTCAATACTTGGGCTTGTGGTTGCAGAATATTAGGAGACACTGATTGCTGAATCACTTGTTGCTTCTGAAGCTGCAACGGAGGGTTAGAGTTTCCTGATTGTTGAAGATAGAAAGGCTGTTGAAAATTCATCATTTGTTGCCTCAAGAGATCTCCACTTCCTAGGTTCTGCAAACCAGCTGCTGCTAACATGGCTTGATACTGCTGATTCTGATCATTTCCAAGCATAGTTGGATCCAGCCTCTGCTGCATCCACGGAAACAAACCGGCACCTTGAAAGTTTAGAGAATTGACTCCTTGGTCTCCAGGTCCACCTCTCAGCCACATTAGCCCATTAGTTGTCTCGTCTCTGCCATCTGTAAAGACATGACCCTTTGTAAACACAGGAAACAAAGAAAGTGTCCTCAAAACAATGAAACCTAGGAACTTACTCCATTGTATTTTTGGACATGAAGAATGGGTGAAATATGAACTACCGAAAACATGTGACTAGCAGACAAAATGGAAACATTCAAATTCAACTACTTTCTTAGAAAAAGAAAATACATTGTTTGAATTTTTTCCTTTTCAAGACGCAGGGAAAAGTAATGGAGAAATGTATGCATGAATGTAAAATTGCAACAAATTTGTCTTCGCTTCAATGAAAATTTTGTTTTCTTACACCCAATCATAAAATTAGTGCCATCATAATATTTCTACAATGTACATCAACAATCAGAAGGAAGATAATAGAAAATCAGTATTGAGAAAACATGTACCAAGAAAAGATGAGGTGCCAGGATGCCATGGACGTTTCAATCTGAGGGGAAATAGTGATGGATACATTGGAAATGTTGTTAGAGGTTCAATTTCCCATAATGACACCCGTGGCTGTCTCTCTCCTGCTGTTGATTCATCCCAACCAACCTATGCACAGGGATTGTAAAACAGGGTAAAGCAAAAACTGGGCTCATAAAGGATGCCAAGTCAAGAGTTTCTTTTAGATATTGAATTTCATTTGCCAGTCACTATTTAAAGCATGGAATAGAATACAAATTATGAAACCCTGATGCTGGCAGTACTCCAGAGTTCAGACATGTTGCAACAAACCTAATGATTTGATGAAGAAAAAGGAACACAAATAAATTACGTACAACAACACAAAAGCCCTTTTCCGCTAGACAGACTCAACTTCAAGGATCAAACAACACCATTGTGTCCTTTTAAAATTTAAGTCTATATTTTCAAAAATGCATTTAAAATTAAGTTCTTTTCAATGATATCAATATAGTTTGTCTTCTTTTACCTTTATCCTCCGCCTATTCAACTCACCTTATTGAGGCTTTTAATGTCAGTTTCCGCACATGGCTAATCCACTAAAGTCAAAGTCCCATTTTCTCTCTCTAATGCATTAACTCCTAATCATATCTGGTATAGCTAGTCAGCTTAGTTACTGAGGGGCATGGCCCATGCGCCAGCTGCGTAGCTCACTTACCACAATATAAATAGTAGTTAGCATTATGTAATCACTGAATTGAACCCATGACATAAAAGAGAAAACAGATTCAGTTATCATTCTCCCTCTCTCTTCCGTCTCCATGCATTCAATTTCTAAGATAACCTCAAAATCTTGTACAGCAATCAAGATTTTTACTCTCTACATCCTCAATGCATTTTCGCTTTATCAAAGTCTCTTGTCTAATTGTCTTCTTTATCTCTACCTTTAACAAGCGTATAAATATTCCTTCCTCATGTTTGGTTCTTAAAGATCGGCATAGCCTGAATAAATATTCCTTTCTCATCATCATTCACCACCTTAGTATATCTCTTATCCACCTCATATATTTTGCAATACAAATAAATGATGTGAAACATGATTAGATGTCATGAAAAATTTATTTATTAATCATATTCATAATTCACAACTTTGAGAAGATCATCCTCCTTAGTCCTTATGCAAAGCCTATGGAACAGGTCTATAATTTCAAAAAAATTAAAAAGAACAGCCAAGTTCACGAAGTTCCCACCCATGTGGAGTTTGGACCTTTGAGGGGGGCTGTAGGTGGAGCAAGAGCGGCTGATCCATGACTAGAACTCATGGTCACAAGACAGCAACATTATGATTAAGCCAGGCCCCACTCTTATGTTTGTAATTGCAAAGTAGCAATAACTTTCATTAAATGACAAAAGGTGTCATATAAAACACTATCTAATCTTATGTATCACATTGTGATCTTACTTACCTTGACTGATCGCCAATGAGAATTCGGCCAACGAACAGGATCCAAGTCACTTATGCCAGTTATAGTACCCATGTACCTGCAAAAATAAGGTGACTTGTGCATATAGGGTATAATAGTATGGTGTCAAACTACCAAAGAATAGCATTTGGCACGTATTTCCACCGCCTTTAGATTGAAAACCACCTTTTGTTTGATCTCATCCCAAAATCATCCGATTGCAACTGCTAACTATATTTTCTGCTAAATGCTCACATCCCAAAATTTTAAGTTCAATTTTATAATTAATCAATTGACTCCTTCCAATTACTCTAGAGCCAAAGAGATGGATTTTGTAGCCATAAATCCCATCATCAATAAAATTGCCTCCTTAGAAGGTATAGATGCAGATGCCATACCAACATTTTATAGGCAAGCCATTTTAGAGGGTACATCCTCTGTAATAAACATTTATAAGTTAAACCTATATTTACCCTTGCAAAATTAACTTAAGCGGTCTAATAAGAGGTGCAAGAAACATATCTACAATTTAAGAGGAAAAGAAACACCAGGTGCTTAAGAAAAAATATTTAATGGCTACAAGTACCTACGAACACTTGACTCTTCAGTCTCGAAAAGCATCCTAAAACGCATACCAACAGAAACACGTGTATGGTAGACAGCTTTTATGTATTTTGCCAGTGGAATGACGAACTCGGATGGGCTAGCCCTGCCATGATATAGGTGTCAAATGAAGGAAAAAATTCAAATAAAGAAGCCTAAGAAATGGAAATTTAGACAACATTCACAACCTTGGATTATAGAACACTGTAAAGCAGCTATTGGTTGCTGCAGCATGGGCAGCAGCAGCAAGAAGCCCAATGTGCATACTATCACTGGATAGAACTGATGATGGCATCACAGTTTGTGGCCTGTTAGCACGACGTATTCCCAAAAGAAGCTGATTCTTTTCATTCCTAACAATGAAGAAACATAGAAAATAGTAAACAAGCAGTTTGCAACCTCCAAGGGGTGAAAAAGGATGAAAAAAAGGTAAAAGGAAATAATATACCATATGAAAAGTACAGAATCTCCAGCGACAAGCCTTTTCGCACTAACAAATACACTCCATCCTGTTGTAAGAAGGTGCCGTTTTGGCTGCCCTGAAATGATATGCATGGAATGAAGATATCATCTTGTGCAGAAAATACAGCTTATTAAAAATTCAGAAGTCAAATATAATTAGTGCGATTAATAATGACACTAGCACACATGTTCTAATTTATCAACAGTGCGCTTAGTGTTTGATACTTGTGTTCTACAGGAAACTGACTATGAACTCAGTAAAAGAAAAAGGCCAAATTCACTACAGTTTGTAATGGAGGAAACCAGATCCAAGAGTCATTGGAAAATAGTTGGTAAAGCAGGTGGCGGCTGGACATTTTGCAAAAGATAATACAACTTGATAATAAGAAAATCAATACTCTTGGTCGCACATCGAAAGATTATATGACAATGTGTGTTGGCCAATTTCAAAAAGGGAAAATCAATACTTTTTTACACCAGAAAGATTTGATTGATCCCCATACTTATAATGGAAGATAGACACTCCTAAGAGAACCATTTCATTTCCTACTGGTTAACATTCAGATGATTCCAAAGTTTATTTAGACCTTCAATGAGGAAGTGAAAGTAAATAGTCCCAAAAGATCGTAATTTCTTACCCTAACAAATTTTTAAACTAAAGGTGCAGACTCTCCTGTTTAGCATATCATCATGGTTGTGGTCCATGTTAATATCGCTTATGTTTGAGTATTATTCATGCTCCTTATGGGATATACACTACGGAGATCTAATCACTTCACCACCATATCATTTGCTCATAACAATTCTCCATTGGTATGTGATACAACAGAGGACAGTCACTATTGGAGAAAGCCAGGATTTTAAAATCGTATGATTATGGGCTGGTTGATGTTACATTTGATTTTGAAGATGATTATTTTTTTACAGAAATTCATGAAAGTTGATTTTAAACAAGAAAACTTCTAACAAGTGGTAATCAATGTATATCGGATAGATGTACAACTTCCCCGATCTTCAAGTCAATTAAGACTAGACACTGGTGACTACTACGGTGCCTAAGTTGCCACACACAAGTCTGAAGATCCTAGCAAAGGTCCCACTCTAAGAATGAGGATTTTAACATTTATGATAGAGATATTTAATGCAAACACTGCAAAAGTTTCATCAGTGACAAAGAAGGCATGTGTTTCTAAATATAAGCTTGATGAATGGCCTGTTTCCGGAGGAACAAAACTCATGCCAATTCCTGACACTTACCAAACTTACCAAGAGATCTTGTCACATGGGAGCATTAATTGGTTCCCCAGAAAACATATAGGTTACGACTTCAATCTTTCTACAACCATGGTTTCATTGAGAAGGATCAAGAGTTAAAGCCCAAAAGATAATACAAGTTAAGTTTCTACCATAATTATGTAGTTAGCAGTCCAGAGTATCATTATCTTCCACAATTGTTTACAACAGCATTGCTAAATCTTAGTTTCAAATGTTTCCATATGGATGTATCAGTAAACAGTTAACAATTTAGTCAAAATATGACAAAAGCGTTTGTCTTTTTTGGGATGTAAAATACATTAAAAATGCAGTTAAAAACAATGAAACAGTGGTTTATCAACTGATCCTCCTGGTATTCCATAAATTTACCATCCCGGAGTTGAATCAGATTTTGTCAAGACCGATGAACTACTTTAATGTACATATCCTTCTTTCTTAAATTTTATCCACTTTGAATACATATTCAATATATCACACCAAAGAACCTATCATTCTATTCTAAAATCAGATATTGGTTTGGGGTGCATTTTCCTGAGAAGCAATAGAGTGTGTAATAAATGTTGAAGAGGCTATAAAAAATCTGAAACATTGCAATCAAACCATCTCGCTGTTAATTAACAGTTAGCAAATGCGCAATACCATCATTGTTCCATGAGACTTGGTTAACCTATTGCAACAAATATGATTTATCCTCATAAAACACTAAGATTACTGCTTTAGCATACAGCAGAGATCACAATCATCATATAATACTAGCTTTTATGTTATCTAAGACCCAAGATAAAATACACATGTCATGAAAGTATAAAATAGCACACCATTGCAATCAAAAGAACAATCCATCTTAATATATATTAACAGTAAGTCGGTAACACTACCAAATAACTGTTAATAAGAATGGAATAAATAAAGAATTAAAATCTTACCCCGGAAAATATGCCGAAATTTCCACTCAACGTCATGGAGATCCCTGGCAATTAGTTCTTGTGCAGGTGGTTGTAGTGAAAAATCCTGTACAGTCCAAATAGAAGAGCAATAAATCTATATCCAACCAGAGTAGAACATGAAGGAAAAGTATGAAAACTACCAGTGGAGGGAAAACTTTCTCAGCTGCACGACGGGGAACAGAGAACCCTCCATGTGTGCTGGTGTCGCTTGCAGTTAAGGTTTTGCAAAAATAATTTGAGGGCTGCTTACTTGGAACGCCTAATTCCATAGGAAGAAATGCATCCTTCTGCTCTTGCTACAAACATAAAAAAACACAAATTTCAACTGTAGAACATAAGACACGGCTAATCTCATTACATGTAAACCATGCTGCCAAAGAACAACAGGATACCGGAGTCAATGGCTGCAGCGTCATTTGAGCATACACTTCATCTGTTTCAACATCTGCCTGAAAATTAACACATGCTCTAAGTTGACTAAATTTACTCTGATTGGAGGTAAACTTGACAAAAATCCCATAAATACAGTGAAGATATAATAATACCGACATGCATCGTAAGATTGTGAAGCTGGCAAACCAACTGAGGTGACAAGCTTGGGTAATTGGGTATTTGCCCATCAATTTCTCTGTTAGTCGTGGCAGATACCTACAGTCATTGTTCAATACAATTTCAGTTCAATTTCCTTTCGCGTAAATCTACCAAATCTAATCAGATTGGATTGCTTCAAATCCCAATTTAGAAAGAAAAGTTATGCACCTTCCATATTATGCAAATAAGAAGAAATTGAAAGAATCAACCATTAGACACTAACTATAAGCATAAAGCACCTGCTCACTGTGACCCTGAGGGAAGTAAACCACACGAGTCCCTGCAGTTGGTAGGGACACCAATGGACCCGCACAAGCATGCCATAGTTCAGAATTCAAACACTTCTTCTCTCCTCCTATACCATATCAGTCCACACATCAAATTATCATTCAAAAACACTAATAAGGATGTTAAAGCAATCACAAAAAAGGTCTTAAAAGGGACACAAAAAATAAGTATTAGTTGTAAAACTTGAGTTGAAGCCCTACCAATTCAAGAGCTAGGAATAAGAATAGGATGGTAAGTAATTTAAAAAGAAAAAAGAGAGAGAAAATGGAGTGTGGATACCTTCATGTCCCTGCTGACCCAACCCTGATGTTGAAAGCTTCATATCAAAGCTTTACCCTTTTTCCCCTTTTGAACACAAAGTACTAAGTAATCACACAAATACATAAACCCCTAGCTCAGAGCCAGCATCCCCGAATTTCTGAACCCCATTGCATTCCCCTATAAACAAACATCACCAACCTCAAAAATCAAACATAACCCAAAAGGGGATCCATGAAATACAGCATAATGAGTAAAAAATCAGAACCCCACCATAGGAAAATGAAAGACCCAGAAGGAAATTAAGTAACTTTATATTGTTTAAGCAAAATATGAAGCAAAACAATGAAAGGGACAAGTAAAGAGATGGAGAATATGAAAGAAGCAGGAACAATAAGAAAAGGTGGGTGTTGAAGTAAAGGCCCTCTTTTGTGGCCTATCACTTTCGGATTGAGAACCCCCAAATTAGGATTTTTGGTATAGAAATGCAGAGTGAAGTATAGTGTGAGAGAATTAAAGAGAGAGAAAGTAAAGGAAGGGTCTTTGCCATATATATTATGGGGTCCCGACCAAGCTGGACATTGATGCACAGGAGAGAGAAAATTAGGAGAGAGAATTTCTGAGTGTTAAAGAGAATTAAACTCAGCTGTTAGATTATCCGTACGTGTAAATCTTAACCGTAGGTTTGTGTCTGATGTGACAGCAGGCATGTGCCACCATCCTTCAGTGGTCGTTGTCAGAGTACGGAGTTTTGAGGAAAAAATATTACCATGAACAATAATATTGCTATAAAAAATACTATTATATTTAAAATATTTTAATGATAATTTTTAGAAATTGTTTTACATTTTTCATATAGTATTATTTAGTTATTTTTAATTTGTTCATGTTAAAAGATTTGATTCTTTTCATTTTGTATTGACTATCAATTAATCCTAAATAAGAAATGAGTGTAATATTAGAATCTTATAATATTTGTTACATAAAAGTTATATTCAATAAGGTTTTAGTCTAATAGTGTAAGGTTTTGTTGAACCTTTAGGATGACTAAAATGTCAAAAATTCGATATAGCTACATTTGTTAGGATCAGCAGTAACACAAGTCTAACATAATTAGTTCTTTACCCAAAAGTAAAGATAATTAGTAGTATCAACAAAATAAAAATATTACATGTAGTGATAAATACAATTAAATATAAATCTATTATAATAAGCCTAAAAGATAGAATGAACATCTACTTTATTACTTCTTAACTTTTCTTGTGTATCAATTTCATTCTTACAAATTATTACTTAAAAATCGTAAATATAAACTAAATAGTCTAAGATAAAAGCTAAAATAACATAAGATTAATCATCAAATGGTATAAAAACTAATTTAACTCACATTTTATAATTTTCATAATCATTTTAGATTTTCCAAACTATTAATAACCAAATTAATACATACATAAATTTTGAGAATTAAAATGAGTTATTGATAAATTAAAAGAAAGTGTCGTGAGAGATTGAATTGATAGTGCGTGCTACAAAAATGGATGGGCAATGAGGGATTGAGTGTGTGAGGCGTAATAAGTAGCTAGAAAAAGTTAAAAGCAGCCTGATTATGATCGGATTTAAATAAGATGGAGTTTTTCGGGTCTATAGTCGAATTCGGGTTTAAAAATCAGACTAAGATAATATTTATAGTCGGGTAGAGACATACATGACTTGACCCGAGCTCATTCCATGATTATTCGTTCATCATATTTGTATGTGTTTTTATTCAATTAAGTATAGAGTAATGACATCTCTTTGGTTGGAACTATTATTGATTCTCTAATTGTTTATCATATATATATATATATATATCATTTCATATGTCAAATAACATATTCATAATAGTAAATAATATTGAGATGAATTTATCTAAAAGTGATATGTATTATATTTAATCGAGTCTGGGTCAGGTTCATGTTCATAGCCTAACTCTTGTCGATATCTAGGATCTGATTAGCTTTGGGTCTATGGTCAGATTCGGGTTCAAAAAATGACTTAATCAATATTTAAGGTCAGGTAAGGGACAAACCTTACCTGACTCATGCTCACCCCTAACCATATGTATACCTTCTTCTCTCTTCCCTCCAATTCCAAATTTGGTTTAGATAATAATGAATAATTCAATTAGATATCTGAATTCTTTTTTTTTTACAATAATAAATACTAGAGAGGTGAGTAGTGAATAAAAACTAGAGTGAAGTTAGGAGTGAATTAGACTAGAAATGGCCTCACAATTATTGATGTATTGTCTTGTATGTGTGGATCTCTTTCAAAATGAAAATGCATGTTTCTGGATTCATTGTGGGATTTTACCCGTAGACTTTTTTAACTAATTTATGGAAAACAAGTTAATACTTATTGGAGTCTCTGGTTATTCCTATAGGCAACTATTTCTCAAAATCAAATTTTGTTATTTAACCTTGTCCAATATACGAAGATCCAATGAAACATTGTATTTATAGACCAACTTCTAATTGGTATTTTATGTCTAGATTTAGTTAAAAGAAATATATAGAATATTATTGAATCAAACTATAATGTGGATGCGGTTTATATATGTTTATATTCATTTCATTTATAAATTTAAAAGTAATGTGGTTCACTGGACCATTTTTTATACTAGGAGTGAATATATTTTATTCTAAAATTATCAATATCAATCCTTTTCCCAATGAGCCATTTTTCCCAAATTGTTGGGAGAAAAAGATTCTTTAACCCATTTGTTATGAAAAAAGGCAGCTAATTTGTGGTCTGCATGGCATATGGTTTTTGTATAATAAATGAAGTAATTATTACATTTCCAGCAAATTTATTTATCTTTATTTGCACGATTGGTCTTGGGATATAGAGGATGAGATTCAGCTATAATAATGGAGAGGTAAGTATTTTTAAAAAGTAAAAAAAAAAAAAAAAAAAAAAAAAGTATAATAACATTTGTGTCATTTCTATTTATAGTGAGATTACATTTTTACCCTTACAACTAAATTTTAAAAAAAAGAACTTTATTTCCAATAATGGGGAGAATATTGTTTCATATATAGTGATATGAGTTTTGCACATGGTTAAAAAGGCCAAAAATGTATTTACTAGATTAAAAATCAAAATTTTAATTCTTCAAAGAAATATTTTACATATTTTGATTTTTTACAGCAATAATTTACAAAAACTCGTACAAATGATCTATACATGGAACCAAATTGAAAAATTGTAACTACGAGCACATATGTTGTCGACTATCCTACAAATTATGTTATTATATATGTTATTTGTAGTAATTAATTGAAAATATATATTTAAGTTAAAATTTAATAATTAAGTAATTTTTATCAATCATAACAATTGATACATAGTAGAAGTATCAAAACAAGCTACCCAGACAGATTCGGGCTAGCTCACATCGAGTTCGGACTAAATCGGGCTGAGCTAAAAAGCCCAGATACAATTTATACATATCAAATTGTAGCTCAAACCCACCCTAAGCGGGCTGCGGGGTTGTAGCGAGCCGGCCCGCATAAACTAATTTTTTTTTGTTTTTTTAATATATTTAATCTATTCAAAAATATATATTATTTGATATTAACATATAATTTTTTTAACTCATTTGTTATGCCAAAAAATGCAACCAAATTTATAGATCTAATGCATTGTGTTTGAGTCAAGACGTGATGTTAAGTCCAAATGTATGATTTTTAACATAACTCTTTTATTAAATATCTTATTTCTATTGGACTCTCACTCTCTAACACAATGTACTTTGTAACTTCACTTTAATATATAAACTTTAGGATACTATTAAAAATATTATCTTGTGTCTTCATCAACACTTTTATTGTGAACTATTATATTAAATTTGGTTGTGTGAAGTTCTATGTAGTAAACAATTATGTTGCTTTTAGTTTTGTTGTAAACATTATTTTCTTTATTATTATGTTTTTGTTGTAAAAGTTAAACCTAATTAATACACAATAACACAATATTTATTATATATTTTTTTATTATAAATTGTTTTGTAAATTTTCACTTAATGCTTATTACCAAGCAAAATGTCCCAAAAAAGTTAAAACAAATAAGTAAAACGGGTAGCCCGAGCCCGCCCGGGAAAGCCCTGCCCGAGCCAGAATTTAAAATAGTCTGGTTGGACCGGGCTAAATAGCCCGAATTATATAAAAAGTACTTAATATGATACCCAAGCCCTATAAATTTTCGAGCTTTTGTAGGCCGACCCGTCCGGGCCCACCCATTTTGACAACTCTAATACATATCAGACACATTCTTTAAAACATAAGATGTACTTTGATTGTAATGTGTACGAACTTCGAGTTTTGAAGGAGAAGTCTTAGTCCATTCAATTATTCTGAGTAGGGGTGAGCAGGACTTGACCCTACCCGCTCATTCGGTATTGCTCGATCATGACCGAGTCTGAATATGGTCAGGTCTAGGTTTATGTTAAAAAATTAGACCTTAACAACATTTAGGGCTGGGTAGGGATCAAACATGACTTGGCCCCGACCTGTTTCATGATCACACTCATCATATTTGTATGTGTCTCTATTCAAATGTGTACAAAATAATGAAACTTTTTTGGTCGAAAGTATCATTGATTCTCTAATTTTTCATCCTACACACATCACTAATAATATATACATACATGTATCATTTTATGTGTCAAATATATATTCATAATAATAAATAATATCGAAAGACTTTATTTAAAATGAATATGCATTATATTTAATCAAGTCTAGGGCCAAATTCGAATTTAAAGGCTGACTCGATTGATATTTATGGTCGATTTAGCTTATGGTTTAGGTCCAAATTCAAAAAATAATCCTACCAACATTTAGGGTCGAATAAAGGATAAACTTTAACTCGTCACATGCTTCTGAGCATCTCTTCTATATTCCAATTGAATAAAGAGAGGTTGGTCGCTGTAATGGAAAACATACAACTAAATAATATCATTTTATGTGTCATATATATATTCATAATAATAAATAATATTGAGAGATTTTATTTAAAATGAATATGCATTATATTTAATCGGTTCTATGGTTAGGTTCGGATTTAAAGGATGACTCGATCGATATTTATGATCGATTTAGCTTTTAATCTAGGTCCAAATTCAAAAAAATGACTCAACCAACATTTAAAGTCGGATAAAAGACAAACCTTAACTCGTCTCATACTCACTCCTAATTGTGAGCGTCTCTTCTACTATTCCAATTGAATAGAGAGAGGTTGGTTGCTGTAAGGGGAGACATTCAACTCAATCTTTCAATCTAAAAGGAGTGTAAAATGATGGATAATAGTGTGAGTGGGAATAAAGTATATTATATTGTATCATTTTGTTTTGTAACCTTAAAATCAGCATTTAAGTTTCTATCATGACAAACCAATGATGTTAACTTCTCTATATAAAAAAAACCAATGATGTTATAAACTATGTAAAAGTAATAACTACAATGAAGAGTAAATACTTTTCTGGATAATTTCCATTCTCTTATTGCGCATATCCTTGTTTATCCACCTATCATTTATTGCATTTCACACATCCCACAAATTCATAATAAAAAATGGAAAAAAATAAGTATCCAATAAAATATAAAATATGTATTATAAAACATAAAAAATAAATAGTCTTCAATCATATTTAAAAACCTCACATCAAATTTATGAAATTAAAATATTTAAAAAGAGACTCAAACAAGTTCCAAACAAATAACATTAAAATACGAACATTTAAGATATCAATTTCAATTTGTGATTAATAAAATTAATGTAAATGTTAAATTATATAACTGATATAGTGATATAACCCTTAGCTCCTAATTGCCTACTCAGCTAAATGTCATCCTTTTGTGTCTCCACATAGAAGAAGCCATCTATCAACACGTATCACAATTAGTGAAAATTTCATTTGATTATTTATTGTCATATTTCAAATCAACTTGATTATTTATTGTGAAAAAATATACAAATAATTATAGATAATAAAGTATATTGGAGATAAGTTATTTCCTTTTGTCGCTAAGACTATGATAGTGTAAAAGATTTTCACAATGTCACGTTACTACATCATCTAATATTCATTTTCAATTACTATTAACTTTTAAATAAAATAAAATAAATAAATAGTAAATAATATATTGATTGTGTATAAATTTTTACTTTACTATTACACTCATTATTTAATACACTCATCATTGTTGTTATGAAATATGTGATTAGCAACTTATAGGTCTTGCAATAGCATTAAAAAGATGTTCCCTTGTTTTTAATTTTTAACCTTTTCGACTTAAATACTATTTGTTTGTTTCAATGTATTGATTCACATTAATATACATTAAGAGTTAAATAAATAATAATGATAAATATAAAAGGTTAGAATAAATATTCCTACATCCCCTGTAGTTGATTCTGGTGATATATCATTATTTCTCTTGAAAGGATTCAAATTCAATAATTATATATAAAGATAAGAGAATATTTTTGGTAATACAAAAAAAACTATAAAGATAAACATGAATTAACAACAATTTTCATAGAGGAGAGATCCATTTAAGAGTAAGTTTTTGAAACTTACTCCCTATCCTAGCCATCAATTCTATGAGAATCCAATAATTTCAATTATTGATTAGATCTAAATCATTAGATGTCCCTAAAATTGATGGCTATGATGAGGAATAAGTTTAAAAAAACTTACTCTTGAAGTAAGTAGATCATCACTCATTTTCCCATATATCAAAATTATTTCCATGCATTTTTTCTATTTTAAAAATATACTTAAAAGAACATTAAAAACTCAACAAGTTACTTATCACCAAACATAGTTTGTTTCAGAAATTAATAATATATTAGAGAGAAAGAAAAAATAATTATTTTTGCAATACCTTGTGAAGAATTAGATAATGATAGAAAAGAAGAGTTTTGAGGATAAGGGCATTTATGCATGGTTATTTGGAGTGGTGTGTGACATTGGAATTTTTTTAAATTTTTTTTAAAAGTGTCAAAAAAATTTGATTAATGCCACATGGAAGAAATCCCATTATGGTAAATATGTTTTGAATGAAAATCCAAATTTGATTAATAGTATCAAAGGTATCCAACTTTGGTAAGTAGTTGCCAAATACCCTTGTTTGATATAAAAAATTCCATATGATTGATTCAAAGGTGGGTTTGGTCGTATGTCATTGTGTATAGTATATAGTGCAAACATGTAATTTTAGTGCAATAAATATTAACTACACATTTTTTTATGAAAATGGAGGTAAATATTAAAAAATATATTTAAATACTTTACAATTATAATTAAATGATTATATAGCATAAGCGATGCATAGACATAGGAACTCACATATAATATTAGTGTATGCGTTTTTTTCTCTTTGAAAAATATACTCAAAAGAACATTAAAAACTCAACAACTTAGTCATCACCAAACATGATTTGTTTCAGAAATTAATAGAATATTGGAGAGAAATTAAAGTCATAATTATTTTTAGATACCTTGTCAAGAATTAGGCCAGACTAGAAAAGAAGAGTTTTGAGGATAAGTACATTTATGCATGATTATTTGAAGAATGAAATCTATATATATTGAGCAATCACTTGAGTTTGTGGATGAGAGGGAGTTCAGTCTTGATGGATGATTTTACAGGTTCATATATGACATTTTACAATCTCTACAACTAATATGGTTTGGAAGATTCAGTGGAGAGAAAAGTCACACTTTTTATTACTATTCACTCTCTAATCATTTCAAATATCTTATTCTCTTCGTGGACTTTATTATTATTAAATGTAAGACCATGAAAGAAATGAAGACTAAAATAAACTTGTCCAAATTCTTCGAAGAGAAGGAATTGAGCTTGTTCTGATCATTTAGTAGGATTGAGTTGGCCGGTCAAAAACATATATAGTTATCTATCAAAGAAATTTTATGCTCTTATTTTTTAGGAAATATGAATGTTGTAAACTAAATCTATATTTTTATAAATCGAATGTTTAACTTATATGACATCACTAGGATCCAATATGGACTTGGTGATAACATGGACTAATAGAAAAGTAAAACTATTTTTCTCCTAACCTAGAGTATTCCAATAAGATTAATAGACAAATAATTACTTTTCTCTTACATCTAATGAGTTATTGTAAAATTGTTTTTCTTATCCTTTGGTTCCGAGATTACTAGCCTACTAAATGTAGGAAGATGTTGCATTCCTATATTACTTTTCTCTCACACCTAATGACTTGATTTTGCGTAGTTTTTTTTTACAGGAACACGAAATTTGTATCTATCAAAGCTTTTGTGGTGATTGATATCAAGTGATTTGTAATATCATATTTATACTTAAATATATAATATTAGTTAACATTTATATTAAATGTTATTGTCTATATTCACTTTATAACAAATTTTTTGTTTAGTTTTCTTGTTAAAATAGGAAGAAACATAAAACATTAGATGTTGAAACTTACAATAACAATAAATGTGGTATTGTTTTATACTCTACTTATTGTTCAACATAGAGTTAAAGATTTGTTTGTATGAATCTTGTTGAGATGAAGGATGGTAGGGGTGATGGTGTGAACTATAAGGCAATAATAGAGGTGATAACATGGGTCACACACCTAATTTTACACCCTAACTCCACGGAATAGAGATTTATTGTCCCGTATCATGTCTTATAGACTTCCCTGCACCAATAATAATGAAGCAAAAACAACAATAAATATGAATTTGAATTGATATGTCATGTTTTCATTGGTATGAGACGACGAATGGGAGACCGTATCTCTTTTTAACTCCACAATTCTTTGTCTCGTTATCAAAAGTATCTCGATTTGGCAAGTAGTTGCCAAGGTACCCTTGTTTCACAAAAATATTGTGTCCATATAATTTATTAAAAGGTGCGTTTGGCCGTAGGTCATTGTGTATAGTGAACACGTATACTTTTAGTGCATTAAATATTAACTACATATTTTGTTTTATTTTATTTTATGAAAATGGTGATAAATATTAAAAAAATATTCAAATACTTTACAATTATAATTAAATTGTTATATAGCCTAAGCGATGCATATACATAGGAACACACATATAATGATAGTGGATGCATTTTTTCTCTTTCAAAAATATACTCAAAAGAACATTAAAAGCTCAACAACTTTGTCATCACCAAACATTATTTGTTTCAGAAATTTACAGTATAACGGAGAGAAGAAAATACATGATTATTTTTTGGGATAGCTCGTCAAGAATTAGATAAGGCTAGAAAAGAAGAGTTTTGAGGATAAATGCATTTATGCATGGTTATTTGGAGAATGAAGTCTATATATACTGAGCGATCACTTGAGTTTATAGATGAGAGGGAGTTTAATCTTGTTGAATGATTGTACAAGTTCATATATGCATTTTACAATCTCCATAACTAATATGGTTACGTAGATTTAGTAGAGAGAAAAGTCACATTTTGATGATCATCCACTCTCTAATCACTTTAGATATGTTATTGACTTCGTGGATTATATTATAATGAGTGTAATATCTATATTACTGACGTTGTAAAGATTTATATACGATCAGTGCAGTATTCAACATTCATTTGTATTGTATTACTCTTATTTAAAAGTCAACAATGATTAAAATTAATGGTGGAAGGAATACCGACTCTATATAAATCTCTGACATTGTTAATCTGTGTATATCTTTTTATCTATTGTTAATAAAGGTAATGCCCATGAAAGAATTGAAGGCTAAAATAACAGTTCTCCAATCTCTACAAAAAAAAACAAGGAATTCAACTTGTTTTGATATTTTATTGGGATTGAGTTGGCTAGACAAAAACATATGTTGTTATATTTTAAAGAAACATGCTTTTGATATTTTAAAGAAATATGCTTTTGATATTTTTGAAAATATGTGAATGTTGTAAACCAATCTGTAATTTTATAAATCGAATGTTTAACTTATATTATATCACAAGGATACATATATGGACTTGGAAACATAATGTGGACTAATAGAAAACTCAAAATTAATTTTCTCATTCCAATAAGATTAATAGCCAATTTCCTAACTCCTACTGAGTTAGTGTAAAAATGTTACTCTTATCCTTTGATTCCTAGATTACTATGCAACAAAATATTGGCCAAGCGACTATACGCGAAAAAGTTACACATCAGGAAGTTGAAAGATTAATATAAATACAATATAACTTATTTGTTAAATATTTATAATCTTAATAAAGTGCGACTTTCTAAAATAAATATTTTAATTTTAGTTAACTATTGATATAAAATATTTCTCTAATTTATATTTAGTATTATATTGTTATAATGTTAAAATAATTTAGTCTTTATTATTCTAACCAGATGGAGCATGGAGCATGGAGCATGAGCAAACCTATAACAATTATGGATTGAGAATAACAAAATAATATATAACATAATAATCAAATATTAGTTTGGAATTATTAATCGATCATTGGAACTCATACATATTATACACGTGAAAATTTGAAATCACACCAATATCATAATTTATTAAAATTGTTACATGATATCATTATAATATAACATGGTAAATACTAGTGGTTACAATTGTTCCAAATTTGGTTCTTCCTCTGTAAAATTTGGGTTTCTTGTAATTTGAACTTGGGCCATGTTATTAAAGCGTAACTTGTCATGCTATCATGGCAATATTTACCCAAATCATGTACAAGGTTATGGCAACAATCCGCACTAATGGTTTCATTACCATAAAATATTCCAAAGAATATTTGAGTGTCACACTGAGGATGTAACTTTGACGCACAATTGTCCGATAAAGGGCTTGGAGCATCACTAGAAGCTGGCTTCTTATGTGACTTTAGAATTTGAAAGTATGCATCTCCATTTCCTACCAACAAAGTAATGACTGTCATAAAGGTAACCATAACATAAAAGTTACTTGACGTTGTCATTGCTTGTTAGATAGGAACAAAAAAAATTGTATCTATCAAAGTTTTTGTGGTGATTGATATCAAGTGATTTGCAATATCATATTTATACTTGAAAATACAGTAGCAGTTAACATTTACATTAAATGTTATTGTCTATATTCACTTTATAACAAGTTTTTTGTTTAGTTTTCTTGTTAAAATAGGAAGAAACATAAAACATTAGATGTTGAAACTTACAATAACAATAAATATGGTATTGTTTTTTACTCTAATTATTGTTCAACATAGAGTTAAATGTTTGTTTGTATGTATCTTGTTGAGATGAAGGATGGTAGGGGTGATGGTGGGAACTGTAAGGCAATGATAGAGGTGATAACATGGGTCAAACACCTAATTTTACCCCCTAAATCTACGAAATAGAGATTTGATGTCCCATGTCTTACAGGCTTCCTCGCACCAATAATAATGAAGCAAAAACAAAAATAAATATGAATTTCAATTGATAAGTCATGTTTTTATTGGTACGAGACGACAGATGAGAGGCCATATCTCTTTTTAACTCCACAATTTTTTGTCTGGTATCCAAAAGTATCTCAATTTGGCAAGTAGTTGCCAAGGTACCCATGTTTAATAAAACTATTGTGCCCATATAATTGATTAAAAGGTGGATTTGGTCGTAGGTCATTGTGTATAGTGTACTTTCAGTGCATTGAATATTAACTGCACATTTTGTTTTTTTAATTGAAAATAGTGGTAAATATTAAAAATATATTCTAATACTTTACAATATAATTAAATAGTTATATAGACCGAGCGATGCACAAACATAGGAACTCGCATATAATATTAGTGGATGCATTTTTTTTTATTTCAAAAATATACTCAAAAGAACATTAAAAGCTCAACAACTTTGTCATCACCAAACATTATTTGATTCATAAATTAATAGTATATTTGAGATAAGAAAGGATATGATTAATTTTTGGATACCTCGTCAAGAATTACATAAGGCTAGAAAAGAAAAGTTTTTAGGATAAGTGCATTTATGCATGGTTATTTGGAGAATGAAGTCTATATATATATATTGAGCGATCACTTGAGTTTGTGGATGAGAGAGAGTTTAGTCTTGTTGGATTATTGTACAAGTTCATGTATGGCTTCTACAATCTCCATAACTAATATGGTTAGGTCTATTTAGTGGAGAGAAATGACACATTTTTATGATCATCAATTCTCTAATCACTTTATATCTGTTATTGACTTCGTGGACTATATGATTATGAGTGTAATATCTATATACTGAACAATGTAAAGATTTATACACAGTCAGTGCGTTATCTACAATTCCTTTGTATTACTCTTATTTAAAAGTCAACAACGATTAAAATTAATGGTGGAAGGGACACTGCCTATATATAAATCTCTTACATTGTTACTGTGTGTACATCTTTTTATCTATTGTTAATAAAGGTAATGCCTTTGAAAGAATTGAACGCTAAAATTACAATCCTCCAATCTCTGCAAAATACAAGGAATTCAACTTGTTTTGATATTTTATTGGGATTGAGTTGGCTAGACAAATACATATGTTGTTATAAATACAATATAACTTATTTGTTAAATATTTATAATTTCAATAAAGTGCGACTTTCTAAAATAAATATTTTAATTTTAGTTAATTATTAATATAAAATATTCTATGATTTATACTTAGTATTATAGTTATAATGTTAAAATAATTTAGTCTTTATTATTCCAACCAGCTGGAGCATGGAGCATGAGCAAGCCTATAACAATTATGGATTGAGAATAACAAAATAATATATAACTTAATAATCAAAGATTAATTTGGAATTATTAACCGATCATTTGAGCTCATACATATTATACACATGTGAAAATTTAAAATCACACCAATAACATAATTTATTAAAATTGTTACATTATATCATTATAATATAACATGGTAAATACTAGTCGTTACAATTGTTCCAAATTTGGTTCTTCCTTTGTAAAATTTGGGTTTCTTGTGATTTGAACTTGGGTCATGTTATTAAAGCGTAACTTGTCATGCTGTCATGACAATATTTACCCAAATCATGTACAAGGTTATGCAATATGCAAACAATCCGCACTAACGGTTTCATTACCATAAAATATTCCAAAGATTATTTGAGTGTCACACTGAGGATGTAACTTTGACGCACAATTGTCCGATAAAGGGCTTGGAGCATCACTAGAAGCTGGCTTCTTATGTGACTTTAGAATTTGAAAGTATGCATCTCCATTTCCTACCAACAAAGTAATGACTGTCATAAAGGTAACCATAACATAAAAGTTACTTGACGTTGTCATTGCTTGTTAGATAGGAACAAAAAAATTGTATCTATCAAAGTTTTTGTGGTGATTGATATCAAGTGATTTGCAATATCGTATTTATACTTGAAAATACAGTAGCAATTAACATTTACATTAAATGTTATTGTCTATATTCACTTTATAACAAGTTTTTTGTTTAGTTTTCTTGTTAAAATAGGAAGAAACATAAAACATTAGATGTTGAAACTTACAATAACAATAAATATGATATTGTTTTTTACTCTAATTATTGTTCAACATAGAGTTAAAGGTTTGTTTGTATGAATCTTGTTGAGATGAAGGATGGTGGGAACTTAAAGGCAACGATAGAGGTGATAACATGGGTCAAACACCTAATTTTACCCCCTAAATCCACGGAATAGAGATTTGATGTCACATATCATATCTTACAGGCTTCCCCGCACCAATAATAATGAAGCAAAAACAACAATAAATATGAATTTTAATTGATATGTCATGTTTTTATTGGTATGAGACGATGGATGGGAGGTCATATCTCTTTTTAACTCCACAATTGTTTGTCTGGTATCAAAAGTATCTCAATTTGACAAGTAGTTGCCAAGGTACCCTTGTTTAATAACTGCACATTATATATTAACTGCACATTTTGTGTTTTGTTAGGAAGATGGTGGTAAATATTAAAAACATATTCAAATACTTTACAATTATAATTAAATAGTTATATAGCCCGAGCAGTTCACAAACATAGGAACACACATATAATATTAGTGGATTCATTTTTTTCTCTTTCAAAAATATACTCAAAAGAATATTAAAAGCTCAACAACTTTGTCATCGCCAAACATTATTTGTTTCAGAAATTAATAGTATATTGAATAGAAGAAAAGACATGATTATTTTTTGGGATACCTCGTCAGGAATTAGATAAGGCTAGAAAAGAAGAGTTTTGAAGATAAGTGCATTTATGCATGGTTATTTGGAGAATGAAGTATATATATATATATATATTGGATGAGAGGGAGTTTAGTCTTGTTGGATGATTGTACAAGTTCACCTATGGCATTCTACGATCTCCATAACTAATATGGTTAGGTTGATTTAGTGGAGAGAAATGTCACATTTTTTATGATCATCAACTCTCTAATCACTTTATATCTGTTATTGACTTCGTGGACTATATTATTATGAGTGTAATATCTATATACTGACAATGTAAATATTTATACACAGTCAATGTGTCATTCACCATTCATTTGTATTACTCTTATTTAAAGTCAACAACGATTAAAATTAAGGGTGGATGGGACACCACCTTTATAAAAATATCTTACATTGTTACTCTGTGTATATCCTTGAAAGAATTGAAGGCTAAAATAATAGTTCTCCAATCTCTTATAAAACCAAGGAATTGAGCTTGTTTTGATATTTTATTGGGATTGAGTTGGCTAGATAAAAACATATTTTGCTATATGTTAAAAATTATGTTGTCGATAATTTTGAAAAAAATGTGAATGTTGTAAACCAATCAGTAATTTTATAAATCGAATGTTTAACTTATATTACATCATAAGGATACATATATGGACTCGGAAACATAACATGGACTAGTAGAAAACTCAAAATTATTTTTCTCATTCCAATAAGATTAATAGTCAATTTCTCTAACACCTAATGAGCTATTGTAAGAATTTTACTCTTATTCTTTGATTCCTGGATTACTTTGCTACAAAATATTGGTCAAGCGACTATATGCGAAAAAGTTAGACATTAAGAAGATGAATGATTAATATAAATCCAATATAACTTATTTGTTAAATATTTATATTTTTTGATAAAATATGACTTTTTAAAATAACTATTTTAATTTTAGTTAATTATTGATATAAAATATTCTGTGATTAATATTTTGTAATATAGTGTTATAATGTTAAAATAATTTAGTCTTTATTATTCTAATTAGATTGAGCATGGAGCATCAGCAAACCTATAACAATTATGGATTGAGAATAACAAAATAGTATATAACTTAATAATCAAAGATTAGTTTGGAATTATTAATCGGTACTCAAACATATTATATACATGAAAATTTGAAATCACTCCAATAACATAATTTATTAAAAAAATAATTGATACGTGATATTATTATAATATTACATGTTAAATATTAGTTGTTACAATTGTTCCAAATTTGGGTTTTTTGTGATTTGAACTTAGACCATGTTATTAAAGCGTAACTTGTCATGCTGTCATGCCGATATTTACCCAAATCATTACAAGGTTATGGCAGCAATCTATACTAATTGTTTCATTACCATAAAATATTCCAAAGATCATTTGAGTGTCAGATTGAGGTGATAACTTGGATCATGGAACATCACTAGAAGCTGGCTTCTTATGTGCATTTATAATTTGAAAGTATGCATCTCTATTTCTTACCAACAAAGTAATGTCTGTCATAAAGGTAACCATAACATAAAAAATATTTGACTTTGTCATTGCTTTTTTTATAGGAACACAAAATTTGTCTCTATCGAAGCTTTTGTGGTAATTGATATCAAGTAATTTGTAATATCATATTTATAATTAAAAATATAGCACTAGTTATCATTTAGATTAAATGCTAATGTTTATACTTTTCTTATAAGTCGACATACACTTAAAGGTTTGTTTGTTTGAATCTTATTGAGATGAAGGATGGTAGGGGTGATGGTGGGAATTGGAAGACAATGGTAGAGGTGATAACTTGGGTCAAACACCTAATTTACCCCCTAACTCCACGGAACATAGATTTCTTATCACGTATCATGTCTCATACGCTGTCTTGCACCAATTGTAAAGAAGCAAAAACAATAATAAATATAAATTTTAATTGATATTTTATGTTTTTAATTAAAAGTGTCAAAAAAAATAGGATCAATGCCACATGGAAAATCACATTTTAGTAAATATGTTTTGGAATGAAAAACCAAATTTGGTTGATAGTATCAAAGGTATCTTACTTTGATAAGTATTTGTGAAGGTACCCTTATTTGATAATAAATATTTTTCCCATATGATCGATTCAAAGGCGGGTTTGATTGTAGGTCATTATGTATAGTATAAACTTGTAATAGATTAAATATTAACAACACATTTTTTTTTTTACAAAAATACTGATAAATATTTGAAAATATTCAAATACTTTATAATTATAATTAAATAGTTATATAGTCCAAGCGACCATAGACAAGGGAACACACATACAATATTAGAGCATGCATTTTTTTTTCTCCTTTTAAAAATATACTCAAGAACATTAAAAGCTCAACGACTTAGTCATCACCTATGAATATCCAATTATGTACGACCTATATCTACGGAGATAAAAAATTTCAAAACATAGCAATTGAAAAGAACATATTGTTATATGTCATGGGACCAATTATATCTCTTTTGAATAATTTGGTTCTTAACCAACAATCTAAATAAAAAAACTAGGGGTAGTTGAAATAACCATACAGCTTCAACCACTCAAGTGAGAAGCAATGCCATTGGAAAGCACAAAACATGAGCATGATTATTCAGCCTTCTCTACACTTCTTTCTCTTGTGCATTGCATTAGTTCATGGCTTCATGCAAGAGGTTAATTAAATGCTGCAATAGTACTAAATAACACTATATTTCTAGTTTTCAGCACACAAGTTACAAATTGCCACAAAGTTTGTCCTAAGTTTATCATAATAACTTTTTTCAAAGCTCTTAAAATAGTAGAAGATGGTGAAAGTGGATTAGATCATACAGAAAATATTCAAATATGCTAGGTCCAAAGTGCTAAAACATAAGTAATATTTGACCTTGGGACTTGAAGAAATACATTTATAAATGATCTCAGTATTCAAGAGAGCCTATTGATGGTAGTAGTCTAGAAATAGTGTCCTGAGAATCTGCACCAGTGCTATTCGTCCTTTGTCCTGAACATTGAAGGATTGCACCACTTGCTCTCACATTTTCTGAATATCTTCGGGGGAAAGTATTTTGATATACCATACGTTATTCACGAATGATCTGCAGGAGTTTATGCCGAAAATCAACACACCAAAAACCAGAATGTCAACAAAGTTTAATCAAAATATACACTAAAGAAAAGTATCCACTTACTCCCACGGATCGTCTCCAAGGAGAAGAACATCATTCTCCCTGTCGACGAATACAAGCTGCCAGCCTGATCTAAGAGGATCTTCTAATTTCCCCTCAATCGCAAACATCTGAGCCAATTCCTCTCGCAGCTCATGATAGCTGTTGAACCGAGAGATGTCGAGTGAACGCCCAACTGATCCTGATTTGTAAACCTGTGAAAAGACAATGTTAAACTACCATATTAAATAAAAGGACAAGTTGCACCAAGACTAAAGGTTATAATTCAAACCTTCACAAATGTTCGTGTCTGGTTTTGAGGGTCAAGTTGCCCCGGACTTTGCAACAACTCTGATGAGTCTTGCATGCAACCATAAAGAGAATCCTGGAATCCAGATTCCACTAATGGCATTGTCGATGAATCAGTGTCAGCTGATGAAGTAATATAACGAGGGACAGTGGTGGGAAGAAGAAGGCCAGATGAATCGATATTGACACCAAAGAGAGTAGAATTTTGGGAATCTGAATTGCAATGTGGTGACACCATTGTAGCATCTTTTCCAGAATATTGCACGTGTGACACTGAGTTGCCGAAGGGAATGACCTGTAGAGGTGTACACTCGAGCGCCCATGATTGTTGTTGTAACTGTTGTTCAGTTAGCATGGACTGGGCACTTCTGGATAAATTCAAGAGATTACCACTCCCTTCAGGACAAAGTGACCCAAGCATGTTTTGTCCTGGCGAAACTGAAGCAGCAGATAACTTCATGCTTGAATCAAAGAAATCCGGTTTTGAATATGATGGTGAAGGCAGATTAGAGTGTTGCCTCTGATGGAGCTGTTCAGTTTGAATTAAAAGTGAATCTTGATAAGTGTGTTGCTGCTGCTGTGCCTGGTCTTCTCGATTGATTGGTGGTTTCAGAAGGAGCTGCTGCGACAGGTTCTCAGTCAATACTTGGGCTTGTGGTTGCAGAATATTAGGAGACACTGATTGCTGAATCACTTGTTGCTTCTGAAGCTGCAACGGAGGGTTAGAGTTTCCTGATTGTTGAAGATAGAAAGGCTGTTGAAAATTCATCATTTGTTGCCTCAAGAGATCTCCGCTTCCTAAGTTCTGCAAACCAGCTGCTGCTGACATGGCTTGATACTGCTGATTCTGATCATTTCCAAGCATAGTTGGATCCAGCCTCTGCTGCATCCACGGAAACAAACCGGCACCTTGAAAGTTTAGAGAATTGACTCCTTGGTCTCCAGGTCCACCTCTCAGCCACATTAGCCCATTAGTTGTCTCGTCTCTGCCATCTGTAAACACATGACCCTTTGTAAACACGGGAAACAAGGAAGTGTCCTCAAAACAATGAAACCTAGGAAACTTATTCCATTGTGTTTCTGGACATGAAGAATGGGTGTAATATGAACCAAAGAACACATGTGGCTAGCAGACAAAAAATGTAAGCATTCAAATTCGACTACTTTCTAAGAAAAAGAAAATACATTGTTTGAAAATTGTCCTTTTTGAGATGGAGGGAAAAGTAAAGGAGAAATGTATGCATGAATGTAAAATTGCAACAAATATGTCTTCACTTCAAAAATGAAAATTTTGTTTTCTTACACCCAATCATAACATTAGTGTCATCGTAATATTTCAACAATGTACATCAACAATCAGAAGGGAGATAATGGGAAATCAGTATTGAGAAAACATGTACCAAGAAAAGATGAGGAGCCAGGATGCCATGGACGTTTCAATCTGAGGGGAAATAGTGATGGATACATCGGAAATGTTGTTAAAGGCTCAATTTCCCACAATGACACCCGTGGCTGTCTCTCTCCTGCTGTGGATTCATCCCAACCAACCTATGCACAGGGATTGTAAAACAGGGTAAAGCAAAAAAATGGGCTCATGAAGGATGCAGAGTCCAGAGTCTTGGACATTGAATTTAATTTGTCAGTAACAAGCATGGAATAGAATACAAAAAATTATGTTGCAGCAAACCTAATGATTTGATGAAGAAAAGGGAACACAACTAAATTATGTACAACAACAAAAAAGCCATTTTCCGCTAGAGGGGCTCAACTTCAAGGATCATACGACATCATTGTAATCTTATTTAATTTAAATCTATATTTTCAAAATTGCATTTAAAACAAAGTTCTTTTCAATTAAGGCTAATCAACTCATCTTATTGAGGCTTTTAATGTCATTTTCCGCAGGTCCACATCTGCTGTCTCTATCCTTTGTGCCACTCCATGTGGCAGGAAATATGATTGGCCAGAAAAATATTTAATAATTGTAATTTTAACTTAAATAATTTTTTTCAACCAATCAGAAGTAATGATACATAGAGTGGTATAAAAAGTGAGACAGCAAATGTACTCCCATTTTCCGCACATGGCTAATCCACCAGACAAGGTCCATTTTCTCTCTCTAATGTATTAACTCTGAATCATATCTTCTCTTGTATATCCACTCATCCAACAGAACATCTCCATCTCCGCAACACCATGCTTATGCTGGCTAGCTTTTTACCGCCTAACATTCAATATTTACAAAATGGCATCAACTCTTCGGTAAGAACCAGATCCTTGTAAATCAACCGCAGGAAGTTGGTATGTCTCAATGCAACGCACCTGCCTAGAGGCACTTTGCTAAAACAAATAACATCTGAAGCATTTTCTTTTACCTCATTATCTCGTTAAACAATTTCGCGCCAGATTAAACTTTTCTCTCCTAGGTATTTCCACACCCTAATAGGTATATTATCTAGTTCAACTGTTTTACTATTATCCATCCTCATTAGTGCTTCTTTTACCAAACACTCTTGAATTCTACAATAAAAGGTATAACTTTGGTCTTCTTCTCCAGTGTTAAGAATATCAAAGTTCAATAATGTCCCGAGTCCTTCATTAAACAACTGGTGAAAATAACCTATCAGAGTCTAGTTAATATTATGTAGCTTAAACAAGGCCCACGTGCCAGCTGTGTAGCTCGCTAACCACTTACTATAAATAATGGTTAGCATTCTGTAATCACTGAATTGAATCACTAACAGAAAAGAGAAAACAGATTCAGTTATCATTCACCCTCCCTCTTCTGTCTCTATGCTTTCAATTTCTAACATAACCTCATAATCTCGTACAAAGGGTTGGGAAGGGGGAGGGAGGGAAGGGAAAATGAAGGAAATCCTCTCCCTTGTTTTGGAGTATAAGATTTAGAAGAGGAGGGTAAACCAATGATAATGTAAGAATATTTTTTATTTTTCCTTTAAAAATGTAATTAATAATGAGAAATGGACAATAATGTATAATTATATAATATTACTAAAAATATTTAGCTATTTTGACATTTTATCTCAAAAAATCCCAAATTGGGAGAACATTAAAATTAGACACATGGAGGGAGAAACCCTCCAAAACCTTCCCCTCTCCTTCATCCAACTCCCAAACAACCCTTCCCTTCCAAAACCTCAAAATCTCAAACAAAGCCTAAATAAATATTCCTTTCTCATCATCATTCACCACCTTCTTAGTATATCTCTTATCTACCTCATATTTTTTGCAATACAAATAAATGATGTGAAACATGATTACAAGTCTTGAAAATTTTATTCATTAACCAGTCACAATTCACAACTTTCACAAGATTATCCTTCTTAGTTCTTAGTCCTTATGCAAAGCCTACGGAACAAGTCTATAAGTTCCCACGGGAGGGCTACATGTACACATTTATCTGTAAGTGGAGAGCAAGAGTGGCTGTTCCATGAGTAGAATCCATGGTCACAAGACAGCGTCAATATTATTAAGCCAAGCCTTACTCTTATGTTTATAATTGCAAAGTAGCAATAACTTTCATTAAATGACAAAAGGTGTCATATAAACCACTATCTAATCTTATGTATCACATTGTGATCTTACTTACCTTGACTGATCGCCAATGAGAATTCGGCCAACGAACAGGATCCAAGTCACTTATGCCAGTTATAGTACCCATGTACCTGCAAAAAAAGGTGACTTGTGCATAAGGTATAATAGTTTGGTGTCACACTACCAAAGAATAGCATTTGGCACTCAATTTTCACCACCTTTATATTGAAAACCACCATTTTGTTTTATCTCAATCCCAAAATCCCAGACTACCACTGCCATCATACTGCAACTGCTAACTATTTTTTCTGCTCAATGCTCACATCCCAAAATTTTAAGCTCATTTTTATAATTAATCAATTGACTCCTCCTAATTACTGTAGAGGGTAGATGGATTTTATAGGCATAAATCCCATCATCAATAAAATTGCCTCCTTAGAAAGTATTGATGCAGATGCCATACCAAACTCTTTATAGGTAAGCCATTTTAGAGGGGACAACCTCTGTAACATACATTTATAAGTTACAGCTATATTTACCTTTGCAAAATTCAGTTAAGTGGTCTAATAAGAGGTGCAGGAAACATGTCTACAATTTAAGAGGAAAGAAACACGAGGCACTTAAGAAAAAACATTTAATGGCTACAAGTACCTACGGACACTTGACTCTTCAGTCTCAAAAAGCATCCTAAAGCGCATGCCAACAGAAACACGTGTATGGTACACGGCTTTAATATATTTTGATAGTGGAATGACGAACTCGGATGGGCTAGCCCTGCCAAGATATAGGTGTCAAATGAAGGACAAATTCTAATAAAGAAGCCAAAGAAATGGAAATTTTGACAATATTCACAACCTTGGATTATAGAACACTGTAAAGCAGCTATTGGTTGCTGCAGCATGGGCAGCAGCAGCAAGAAGCCCAATGTGCATACTATCACTTGATAGAACTGACGATGGCATCACAGTTTGTGGCCGATTGGCACGACGTATTCCCAAAAGAAGCTGATTTTTTTCATTCCTAAAAATGAAGAAACATAGAAAACAATAACACAAGCAGTTTGCAACTTCCAAGGAGAGAAAAAGGATGCCAAAAAAGGTAAAAGGAAATAAAATATACCATATGAAAAGTACAGAATCTCCAGCAACAAGCCTTTTTGCACTAACAAATACACTCCATCCTGTTGTAAGAAGGTGCCGTTTTGGCTGCCCTGAAATGATATGCAAGGAATAAGATATCATCTTGTGCAGAAAATGCAGCTTATTAAAAATTCAGAAGTCAAATATAATTAGTGATGGTAGTAGTCTAGAAACAGTGTCCTGAGAATCTGCACCAGTGCTATTCATCCTTTGACCTGAACGTTGAAGGATTGCACCGCTTGCTCTCACATTTTCTGAATATCTTCGGGGGAAAGTATTTTGATATACCAAACGTTATTCACGAATGATCTGCAGGAGTTTATGCAGAAAATCAACACACCAAAAACCAGAATGTCAAGAAAGTTTAATCAATAGAAATAGCTATATTATGTACTTATTAAAATATACACTAAAGAAAAGTATCCACTTACTCCCACGGATCGTCTCCAAGGAGAAGAACATCATTCTCCCTGTCGACGAATACAAGCTGCCAGCCTGATCTAAGAGGATCTTCTAATTTCCCCTCAATCGCAAACATCTGAGCCAATTCCTCTCGCAGCTCATGATAGCTGTTGAACCGAGAGATGTCGAGTGAACGCCCAACTGATCCTGATTTGTAAACCTGTGAAAAGACAATGTTAAACTACCATATTAAATAAAAGGACAAGTTGCACCAAGACTAAAGGTTATAATTCAAACCTTCACAAATGTTCGTGTCTGGTTTTGAGGGTCAAGTTGCCCCGGACTTTGCAACAACTCTGATGAGTCTTGCATGCAACCATAAAGAGAATCCTGGAATCCAGATTCCACTAATGGCATTGTCGATGAATCAGTGTCAGCTGATGAAGTAATATAACGAGGGACAGTGGTGGGAAGAAGAAGGCCAGATGAATCGATATTGACACCAAAGAGAGTAGAATTTTGGGAATCTGAATTGCAATGTGGTGACACCATTGTAGCATCTTTTCCAGAATATTGCACGTGTGACACTGAGTTGCCGAAGGGAATGACCTGTAGAGGTGTACACTCGAGCGCCCATGATTGTTGTTGTAACTGTTGTTCAGTTAGCATGGACTGGGCACTTCTGGATAAATTCAAGAGATTACCACTCCCTTCAGGACAAAGTGACCCAAGCATGTTTTGTCCTGGCGAAACTGAAGCAGCGGATAACTTCATGCTTGAATCAAAGAAATCCGGTTTTGAATATGATGGTGAAGGCAGATTAGAGTGTTGCCTCTGATGGAGCTGTTCAGTTTGAATTAAAAGTGAATCTTGATAAGTGTGTTGCTGCTGCTGTGCCTGGTCTTCTCGATTGATTGGTGGTTTCAGAAGGAGCTGCTGCGACAGGTTCTCAGTCAATACTTGGGCTTGTGGTTGCAGAATATTAGGAGACACTGATTGCTGAATCACTTGTTGCTTCTGAAGCTGCAACGGAGGGTTAGAGTTTCCTGATTGTTGAAGATAGAAAGGCTGTTGAAAATTCATCATTTGTTGCCTCAAGAGATCTCCGCTTCCTAAGTTCTGCAAACCAGCTGCTGCTGACATGGCTTGATACTGCTGATTCTGATCATTTCCAAGCATAGTTGGATCCAGCCTCTGCTGCATCCATGGAAACAAACCGGCACCTTGAAAGTTTAGGGAATTGACTCCTTGGTCTCCAGGTCCACCTCTCAGCCACATTAGCCCATTAGTTGTCTCGTCTCTGCCATCTGTAAACACATGACCCTTTGTAAACACGGGAAACAAGGAAGTGTCCTCAAAACAATGAAACCTAGGAAACTTATTCCATTGTGTTTCTGGACATGAAGAATGGGTGTAATATGAACCAAAGAACACATGTGGCTAGCAGACAAAAAATGTAAGCATTCAAATTCGACTACTTTCTAAGAAAAAGAAAATACATTGTTTGAAAATTGTCCTTTTTGAGATGGAGGGAAAAGTAAAGGAGAAATGTATGCATGAATGTAAAATTGCAACAAATATGTCTTCACTTCAAAAATGAAAATTTTGTTTTCTTACACCCAATCATAACATTAGTGTCATCGTAATATTTCAACAATGTACATCAACAATCAGAAGGGAGATAATGGGAAATCAGTATTGAGAAAACATGTACCAAGAAAAGATGAGGAGCCAGGATGCCATGGACGTTTCAATCTGAGGGGAAATAGTGATGGATACATCGGAAATGTTGTTAAAGGCTCAATTTCCCACAATGACACCCGTGGCTGTCTCTCTCCTGCTGTGGATTCATCCCAACCAACCTATGCACAGGGATTGTAAAACAGGGTAAAGCAAAAAAATGGGCTCATGAAGGATGCAGAGTCCAGAGTCTTGGACATTGAATTTAATTTGTCAGTAACAAGCATGGAATAGAATACAAAAAATTATGTTGCAGCAAACCTAATGATTTGATGAAGAAAAGGGAACACAACTAAATTATGTACAACAACAAAAAAGCCATTTTCCGCTAGAGGGGCTCAACTTCAAGGATCATACGACATCATTGTAATCTTATTTAATTTAAATCTATATTTTCAAAATTGCATTTAAAACAAAGTTCTTTTCAATTAAGGCTAATCAACTCATCTTATTGAGGCTTTTAATGTCATTTTCCGCAGGTCCACATCTGCTGTCTCTATCCTTTGTGCCACTCCATGTGGCAGGAAATATGATTGGCCAGAAAAATATTTAATAATTGTAATTTTAACTTAAATAATTTTTTTCAACCAATCAGAAGTAATGATACATAGAGTGGTATAAAAAGTGAGACAGCAAATGTACTCCCATTTTCCGCACATGGCTAATCCACCAGACAAGGTCCATTTTCTCTCTCTAATGTATTAACTCTGAATCATATCTTCTCTTGTATATCCACTCATCCAACAGAACATCTCCATCTCCGCAACACCATGCTTATGCTGGCTAGCTTTTTACCGCCTAACATTCAATATTTACAAAATGGCATCAACTCTTCGGTAAGAACCAGATCCTTGTAAATCAACCGCAGGAAGTTGGTATGTCTCAATGCAACGCACCTGCCTAGAGGCACTTTGCTAAAACAAATAACATCTGAAGCATTTTCTTTTACCTCATTATCTCGTTAAACAATTTCGCGCCAGATTAAACTTTTCTCTCCTAGGTATTTCCACACCCTAATAGGTATATTATCTAGTTCAACTGTTTTACTATTATCCATCCTCATTAGTGCTTCTTTTACCAAACACTCTTGAATTCTACAATAAAAGGTATAACTTTGGTCTTCTTCTCCAGTGTTAAGAATATCAAAGTTCAATAATGTCCCGAGTCCTTCATTAAACAACTGGTGAAAATAACCTATCAGAGTCTAGTTAATATTATGTAGCTTAAACAAGGCCCACGTGCCAGCTGTGTAGCTCGCTAACCACTTACTATAAATAATGGTTAGCATTCTGTAATCACTGAATTGAATCACTAACAGAAAAGAGAAAACAGATTCAGTTATCATTCACCCTCCCTCTTCTGTCTCTATGCTTTCAATTTCTAACATAACCTCATAATCTCGTACAAAGGGTTGGGAAGGGGGAGGGAGGGAAGGGAAAATGAAGGAAATCCTCTCCCTTGTTTTGGAGTATAAGATTTAGAAGAGGAGGGTAAACCAATGATAATGTAAGAATATTTTTTATTTTTCCTTTAAAAATGTAATTAATAATGAGAAATGGACAATAATGTATAATTATATAATATTACTAAAAATATTTAGCTATTTTGACATTTTATCTCAAAAAATCCCAAATTGGGAGAACATTAAAATTAGACACATGGAGGGAGAAACCCTCCAAAACCTTCCCCTCTCCTTCATCCAACTCCCAAACAACCCTTCCCTTCCAAAACCTCAAAATCTCAAACAAAGCCTAAATAAATATTCCTTTCTCATCATCATTCACCACCTTCTTAGTATATCTCTTATCTACCTCATATTTTTTGCAATACAAATAAATGATGTGAAACATGATTACAAGTCTTGAAAATTTTATTCATTAACCAGTCACAATTCACAACTTTCACAAGATTATCCTTCTTAGTTCTTAGTCCTTATGCAAAGCCTACGGAACAAGTCTATAAGTTCCCACGGGAGGGCTACATGTACACATTTATCTGTAAGTGGAGAGCAAGAGTGGCTGTTCCATGAGTAGAATCCATGGTCACAAGACAGCGTCAATATTATTAAGCCAAGCCTTACTCTTATGTTTATAATTGCAAAGTAGCAATAACTTTCATTAAATGACAAAAGGTGTCATATAAACCACTATCTAATCTTATGTATCACATTGTGATCTTACTTACCTTGACTGATCGCCAATGAGAATTCGGCCAACGAACAGGATCCAAGTCACTTATGCCAGTTATAGTACCCATGTACCTGCAAAAAAAGGTGACTTGTGCATAAGGTATAATAGTTTGGTGTCACACTACCAAAGAATAGCATTTGGCACTCAATTTTCACCACCTTTATATTGAAAACCACCATTTTGTTTTATCTCAATCCCAAAATCCCAGACTACCACTGCCATCATACTGCAACTGCTAACTATTTTTTCTGCTCAATGCTCACATCCCAAAATTTTAAGCTCATTTTTATAATTAATCAATTGACTCCTCCTAATTACTGTAGAGGGTAGATGGATTTTATAGGCATAAATCCCATCATCAATAAAATTGCCTCCTTAGAAAGTATTGATGCAGATGCCATACCAAACTCTTTATAGGTAAGCCATTTTAGAGGGGACAACCTCTGTAACATACATTTATAAGTTACAGCTATATTTACCTTTGCAAAATTCAGTTAAGTGGTCTAATAAGAGGTGCAGGAAACATGTCTACAATTTAAGAGGAAAGAAACACGAGGCACTTAAGAAAAAACATTTAATGGCTACAAGTACCTACGGACACTTGACTCTTCAGTCTCAAAAAGCATCCTAAAGCGCATGCCAACAGAAACACGTGTATGGTACACGGCTTTAATATATTTTGATAGTGGAATGACGAACTCGGATGGGCTAGCCCTGCCAAGATATAGGTGTCAAATGAAGGACAAATTCTAATAAAGAAGCCAAAGAAATGGAAATTTTGACAATATTCACAACCTTGGATTATAGAACACTGTAAAGCAGCTATTGGTTGCTGCAGCATGGGCAGCAGCAGCAAGAAGCCCAATGTGCATACTATCACTTGATAGAACTGACGATGGCATCACAGTTTGTGGCCGATTGGCACGACGTATTCCCAAAAGAAGCTGATTTTTTTCATTCCTAAAAATGAAGAAACATAGAAAACAATAACACAAGCAGTTTGCAACTTCCAAGGAGAGAAAAAGGATGCCAAAAAAGGTAAAAGGAAATAAAATATACCATATGAAAAGTACAGAATCTCCAGCAACAAGCCTTTTTGCACTAACAAATACACTCCATCCTGTTGTAAGAAGGTGCCGTTTTGGCTGCCCTGAAATGATATGCAAGGAATAAGATATCATCTTGTGCAGAAAATGCAGCTTATTAAAAATTCAGAAGTCAAATATAATTAGTACGAGTAATAATGATACTAGCACACAAGTTTTACTTATCAATGGTACGCTTAGTGTTTGATACTTGTGTTCTACTGGAAAGACTGACTATGAACTCAATACTATTGGTATATTTCATTAATTCATGGGCAGATTTTTTACACCAGAAGGATGTGGTCGATCCCCGTATTTATAATGGAAGATAGGACTCCTAACAGAACCATTTCATTTCCTACTGGTTAACATTCAGATGATTCCAAAGTTTGTTTAGACCTTCAATGAGGAAGTGAAAGTGAATGGTCCCAAAAGATTGTAATTTCTTACCCTGACATAAATTTTTAAACTAAAAGTGCAGACTCTCCTGTTGATCATATCATCATGGTCATGGTCCATGTTCACTTACGTTTGAGTATTATTCATGCTCCTTATGGGATGTACACTATGGAGATCTGATCAATTCACCACCACATCATTTGCTCATAACAATTCTCCATTGGTATGTGATACAACAGAGGACAGTCATTATTGGAGATAGCGAGGATTTTAAAATCATATGATTATGTGCTGGTTGGTATTACATTTGATTTTGAAGATGATTATTTTTTGACAGAAATTCATGAAAGTTGATTTTAAACAAGAAAACTTCTATCAAATGGTAATCGATGTATATCGGATAGATGCACAACTTCCCAGATCTTCAAGTCATTTAAGACTAGACACTAGTGACTACTAGTGTGCCTAAGTTGCCACACACAAGTCTCAAGATCCTAGCAAAGGTCCCACTCTAAGAATGAGGGTTTTAACCTTTATGATAGAGATAATTAATGCAAACACTGCAAAAGTTTCATCAGTGACAAAGAAGGCATGTGTTTCTGAATATATGCTTGATGAATGGTCTGTTTCCAGAGGAACAAAACTCATGCCAATTCCTGACACTTACCAAACTTACCAAGAGATCTTGTCACATGGGAGCATTAATTGGTTCCCCAGAAAACATATAGGTTACGACTTCAATCTTTCTATAACCATGGTTTCATTGAGAAGGATCAAGAGTTAAAGCCCAAAAGATAATACAAGTTAAGTTTCTACCATAATTATGTAGTTAGCAGCCCAGAGTATCATTATCTTCCACAATTGATTACAACATCATTGCTAAATCTTAGTTTCAAATGTTTCCATATGGATGTATCAGTAAACAGTTAACAATTTAGTCGTAATATGACAAAAGCGTTTGTCTTTTTTGGGATGTAAAATACATTAAAAATGCACATAAATTTACCATCCCGGAGTTGAATCAGATTTTGTCAAGACCATGAACTACTTTAATGTACACATCCTTCTTTCTTAAATTTTATCCACTTTGAATAGATATTCTATATATCACACCAAAGAACCTTTCATTCTATTCTAAAATCAGATATTGGTTTGGGGTGCATTTTCCTGAGAAGCAACAGAGGTTGTAATAAATGTTGAAGAGGCTATAAAAAATCTGAAAGATTGCAATCAAACCATCTCGCTGTTAATTAACAGTTAACAAATGTGCAATACCATCATTGTTCCATGAGACTTGGTTAACCTATTGCAACATATATGATTTATCCTCATAAAACACTAAGATTACTGCTTTAGCATACAGCAGAGATCACAATCATCATATAATACTAGCTTTTATGTTATCTAAGACCCAAGATAAATGACACATGTCATGAAAGTATAAAATAGCACACCATTGCAATCAAAAGAACAATCCATCTTAATATATATTAACAGTAAGTCAGTAGCAGTGTAACACTACCAAATAGCAGTTAATAAGAATGGAGTAAATAAAGAATTAAAATCTTACCCCGGAAAATATGCCGAAATTTCCACTCAACATCATGGAGATCCCTGGCAATTAGTTCTTGTGCAGGTGGTTGTAGTGAGAAATCCTGTACAGTCCAAATAGAAGAGCAATAAATCTATATCCAACGAGAGTGGAACAGGAAGAGACAATATGAAAACTACCAGTGGAGGGAAAACTTTCTCAGCTGCACGACGGGGAACAGAGAACCCTCCATGTGTGCTGGTGTCACTTGCGGTTAAGGTCTTGCAAAAGTAATTCGAGGGCTGCTTACTTGGAATGCCTAATTCCATAGGAATAAACGCATCCTTCTGCTCTTGCTACAAATATAACGAAAAACACAAATTTCAACTGTAGAACATAAAACACGACTAATCTCATTACATGTAAACCATGCTGCCAAAGAACAACAGGATACCGGAGTCAATGGCTGCAGCGTCATTTGAGCATACACTTCATCTGTTTCAACATCTGCCTGAAAATTAACACATGCTCTAAGTTGACTAAATTTACTCTGATTGGAGCCAAACTTAATGAAAATCCCATAAATGCATTGAAGATATAATAATACCGACATGCATCGTAAGATTGTGAAGCTGGCAAACCAACTGAGGTGACAAGCTTGGGTAATTGGGTATATGCCCATCAATTTCTCTGTTAGTCGTGGCAGATACCTACAGCCATTGTTCAATAAAATTTCAGTTCAATTTCCTTTAACATAAATCTACCACATCTAATCAGATTGAATTGCTTCCAGTCCCAATTTAGAAAGAAAAGTTGTGCACCTTCCATATTATGCAAACAAGGAGAAATTGAAAGAATCAACAGTTAGAGACTAACTATAAGCATAAAGCACCTGCTCACTGTGACCCTGAGGAAAGTAAACCACACGAGTCCCTGCATTTGGTAGGGACACCAATGGACCCGCACAAGCATGCCATAGTTCAGAATTCAAACACTTCTTCTCTCCTCCTATACCATATCAGTCCACACATCAAATTATCATTCAAAAACACTAACAAGGATGTTAAAGCAATCACAAAAAGGGTGTTGAAAGGGACACAAAAAATAAGTATTTAATTGTAAAACTTGAGTTGAAGCCCTACCAATTCAAGAGCTAGGAATAAGAATAGGTTGGTAAGTAATTTAAAAAGAAAAAAAGAGTGTGGATACCTTCATGTCCCTGCTGACCCAACCCTGATGTTGAAAGCTTCATATCAAAGCTTTACCCTTTTTCCCCTTTTGAACACAAAATACTAAGTAATCACACAAATACATAAACCCCTAGCTCAAGCCAGCATCCCCGAATTTCTGAACCCCATTGCATTCCCCTTTATCTTTCTCCCACATGCCAATGCACTCCATCCCCACAAAACAAACATCACCAACCTCAAAAATCAAACATAACCCAGAAGGGGATCCATGAAATACAGCATAATGAGTAAAAAATCAGAACCCCGCCATAGGAAAATGAAAGACCCAGAAGGAAATTAAGTAACTTTATATTGTTTAAGCAAAATATCAAGCAAAACAAGGAAAGGGACAAGTAAGGAGATGGAGGATATGAAAGAAGCAGAAACAATAAGAAAAAGTGGGTGTTGAAGTAAAGGCCCTCTTTTGTGGCCTATCACTTTCGGATTGAGACCCCCCAAATTAGGATTTTTGGTTTAGAAATGCACAGTGAAGTGTAGTGTGAGAGCATTAAAGAGAGAGAAAGTAAAGGAAGGGTCTTTGCCATATATATTACTACCAAGTTGCACGGAACCGTAATTTTTTAATGCATAGTTAACAAAATATCTTATTAAAAATACATATGTGACTTGTGTATTCAGTTAAAAAAAAGTACATATAAGATTTATATGTTCGTATTGTTAAGAACACATCATAGTATAAATTCCATACTACACTGGACATTGATGTATGGGAGAGAGAAATTAGGAGAGAGAATTTCTGAGTTTTAAAGAGAATTAAACTCAGCCGTTAGATTATCCGTACGTGTGAATCTAAACCGCAGGTTTGTGTCTGATGTGACAGCAGCATGTGCCACCATCCTTCAGTGGTCGTTGTCAGAGTACGGAGTTTTGAGGAAAAATATTACCATCGACAATAATATTGCTATCAAAATATTCTTATATTTAAAAT
This sequence comes from Lupinus angustifolius, assembly GCF_001865875.1. Classification (NCBI taxonomy): domain Eukaryota; kingdom Viridiplantae; phylum Streptophyta; class Magnoliopsida; order Fabales; family Fabaceae; genus Lupinus; species Lupinus angustifolius. The sequence continues at coordinate 19,859,887 of NC_032017.1, forward strand.
ATTTTAATGATAATTTTTATAAAATGTTTTACATTTTTTATATATTATTATAGATTTAATATTATATACTGAAAATATAAATATTTTTTATATTATTGTTAAATTATTTACCATTTAATACTAACTATTATTGATTCTCAAACAAAAATAATATAAATTAATGATGAATAATGAATTTATAATGTGAAAAAACTTTATACTAATAATGCATAAATTTTAAATTCAAGTATTATTTAGTTGTTTTTAATTTGTTCATATTAAAAAGATTTGATTGTTTTCATTTTGGATTGACTATCACTTAATCATAAATAATAAAAGATTGGAATCCTATAATATTTGTTAAATAAATTTTTTACCTGATAAATACAATTAACTAAAGTTATAGAAGATAGAGTGGAAAATATATTATTTAAAATTGGAAGTTTAAAAGATAGAGTGAACATCCACTCGGTTACTTTTTAATTTTTTCATATGTATCAATTTAATTCTTAAAAAATATAACTTAAAATTGTAAAATGAGCTAAATAGTTATGGTAAAAGCTAAAATATCCTAACAATTAATCATAAAAATAGTATAAAAATTAATTTATTTCACATTTCATATCTATCATAATCATTTTGGATTTTCCGAACTTCTAGTAAGCAAATTGGGACTAAAATGAGTTATTTATAAATTAAAAAAAGTGAAGAGAAATTGAAGTGATAGCGCGTGCTAGGCAAATAGATGGGCAATGAGGGATTGTGTGTGTGAGGTGTAATAATTAGCCATAAAAAGTTAAAAGCAGAGATATTATTATTCATGGCTATGCAATATTCATACCTTCTTCTCTCTTCCCTTCAATTCCAAATTGGAAATTTAGATAATAATGAATAATTCAATTACATATCTGAATTCTCTTTTTTTACAATAATAATTACAAGAGAGGTGAGTAGTAGTGACATAAAAGATAAAAACTAAAGTGAAGTTATGAGTGAATTAGACCATAAATGCTCTCACAATTATTGATGTGTTGTCTTGTGTCTGTGTGGGTCTTTCAAAATGAAAGTGCATGTTTTCTGGATTGACCAGTAGGACTTTTATAAATTATAACTAACAAAAAAAATTGTATACACTAACTTTATAATATTTTTGTACATTTTTATTATATCATCCATTATTTATATTTAATTGATATTTTAAAGAGTAATAATACAATGAATGGTAGATGATGCAATGACAATATAAAAAACTTTACATAATGCATAAATATTATATTAATATATCAACTTCTAATTGGTATTTTATGTGTAGATTTAGTTAAATGAAATATATAGAATATCATTGAATCAAACTATAATGCGGATGTTGTCTATATATGTTCATGTTCATTTCATTTAACATTTTAAAAGTAATGTGGCTCACTGGACCATTTTTTTATAGTAGGGGTAAATATATTTTATTCTAAAATTATCAATATCAATCTTTTCCCAATGTGCCATTTTCCCAAATTTGTTGGGAGAAAAAGATTCTTTAACGCATTTGTTAAGAAAAATGCAGCTAGTTTATGGCATGCATGGCATATGGTTTCTCTACAATAAATGAAGTAATTATTACATTTTCCATCAAATTTATTTATCTTTATTTGAGCCAATTGCCATACGGATATAGTGATATGGGTTTTGCAAATGGTTAGAAACCAAAAATGTACTTGCTAGATTAAAAAATTTAATTTTAATTCTTCAAGAATATTTTACATATTTTGAGTTTTTAGAACAATAATTTACAAAAACTCATATATATTATATACATAATTTACTATAATTGGTTAAAAAAATATTTTAAGTTAAAAGTTAATTATTAAGTGATTCTGTTATCTATCATAATAAATGTGGAATGTTTTGAAGTAGAAGTCTTAATCCATTCAATTATTCTGACCATCTCTTTTACTATTCCAATTGAATAAAGAGAAGTTGGCTGCTGTAAAGGAAAACATACAACTAAATCATTCAATCCAAAAAGAGTGTAAAATGATGGATAATAGTGTGAGTGGGAATAAAGTATATTATATTGTATCATTTTGTTTTGTCACCTTAAAATCAGCATTTAAGTTTCTATCATGACAAACCAATGATGTTGACTTCTCTATATAAAAAAAAACAATGATGTTATAAACTATGTAAAAGTAACTACAAGGGAGAGTAAATATTTTTCTGTATAATTTTCATTCTCTTATTGCACATAATCTTGTTTTAAATCCTTCTCTATCCACCTCTCATTTCTTGCATTTCACATATACCATAGATTCATAATAAAAAAATGGCAAAAAATAAGTATCCAATAAAATACAAAAAATAGTCTTCAATCATTTTTAGAAACCTCACATTAAATTTATGAAAATAAAATAATTAAATAGAGACTCAAACAAGTTTCAAACAAATAATAGTAAATACCAAGATTTAAGATATTAATTTCATTTGTGGTTAATAAAATTAATATAAATGTGAAATTATATAGCTGATATGGTGATATAACCCTTAGCTCCTAATTGCCTACTCAGAAAAATGTCATCTTTGTGTGTCTCCCCATAGAAGCAATCTATCAACACATATCACAATTAGTGAAATTTGGCTGAGAAAGAGAAAAAATAGTGGATTAACTTATTGTCATATTTCAAATCAAATTGATTACTTATCGTGAAAAATATGTAAATAATTAGATGTGTTAATTATTATTGTTATGAAATATGTGATTACTAACTTATAAATAGTGCAATAGTATTTCGAGGAGGGAGTATTGAACAATATTTCATTTGTTTTGATTTACTGATTTAGATTAATATATAATAAAAATTAAATAAATGATATATATATATATATATATATATATATATATTAATCATACATCAACCTATGATTGATTTGAGTGGTATACCTTGATTTATCCTGAAACCATGATTCAAAGTTCAAGTCCTACTGTGGAGGATACATATGAATTAACTTAGTAAGAGTTAGAACCAGTTTTGGTAACATCAAAATTATTTTTAATTTTTGTATTAAGAGGGGCTAGGAAAAGGGATAGAGGGAGTTCAACAAGATGTTGGGTTTTATTGGATTAAGCTTGAGTTCAAAAATTAGAATTGATTAATATTAATTTATGGTTGGATAATGGATAAATATGATATGTTTTGATCCTTCTCATCATTACTCATTCATCATGTTTATGTTTATTCAATTGAGTACAGAGTAATGACATTTCGGTGATTTAAAGTCATTAATTCTCTAAAAAAATGTATTACGTATACATAATTACAATATATACATGTATCATTTCTTATATCAAATTATATATTTATAATAATAAGTAAGATAGAGAAGACTTTATGTAAAAGATGTTTACATTATATTTAATTAGTTATAGGATTGAGTTTAGGTTTAAAATCTAGTTTGATCGATATTTGGGATCATGTTAGCTTTGGGTCTATAGTGAAAATTCAAGTTAAAAAATAATAATTCGACAAACATTTTAGGGTCAAATAAGAGACAAGTTTATCATATAAGGTAAATGTTTTACCAAGAATAACAATTGGGTGAGTGAAACCATACACTAAATAAGAATTAGTTTCTAAGAGAGCCTTACCTACCTAGTAGGACAAGGATTTGTTGTTCCAAAGCCTGTTTCAAACTCTGTCTCAAACCAATCATATTATGTCACGTCAATTAAAAAAATAAATATTCATAACTTTACCAATTTTGCTTCATTGTGATTGGTTAGGAACAGGGTTAGGGAAGATCCCTATCCTACCTAGTAACCAACTTCCTCAACTTTGAAGCCACCAACCCTTTAATTACCTATTCACCACCTTTTAAGTTTTCCTATTTCTCTCTTTTTTTTAATAAAAAATCACAAATCTTAGTAAAAAATTGCCATAAATTTACTCTTTGTTTTTATTTATTTGTATCATTTAAAGATTCCTTTTCTTCTTATTTAAATAGTTGAATAGAATAATATATTGCATTAACTTGTGTTGAAAATGATAAAAGGAAATAAAGGAATATATTTTTACTTTAACTAAGGAGTACTGATTGGATGGTATTCTTTAATCTTTTGTGTGTATAACGTTGGCATATGCTTTCTTTGATTCTATCTGAAAAAGTGAGACAACATAGTCAAATTGAATTGCTAACTTCCCCTATACTTTGATAAAGACCATTATCATTAAGAATCTATCAATTTATTCTTCTCAATGCTTATATACCCTTGAAAATTAAACAACCTTACCTTCTTTATTATACTCTATTTTCCTCATAGTTAAATGGTTCACTCATTTACTTTTCGTATTATATATCAAATAATATAAAAGTGATGAATTAATACATACCACATATACTAGAATTAGTATTGCATTATAGTGGAACATACTTTTCTGGTTGTGTTGATTTTATTGACATGATACCATGCTTTATCCTTTTTGAATTGTGTAAGTTGCAAATATGTTAGATATGCCAAGTTAATGAATGTGATGAGCATATGCATGGTTTAATCATTTATCTACTGAATATTTGTGATGGCTAGTGGAAACTTTGGATTTATATTTAGAGATTTGTGAGTTGTCTATGTCAATTTGAGTGTTAAATTAGTGGAAGTGTAGCTGTGAATCTTAAAAAGATTATGCAAACATTTGATGTCTAAACTTTATACAAGAATTGGAAGTTGAGCTGTAAAATGAAATGATTGACAAGTTAAGAGATGAGAGTTTCAAAGAGGAAGTCTTTTTCTGTTTTTACTTTCTAAGTTACAATCATAATGGGAAGGTATTTTTTTATGGTTTCCTACAAGTATCCTCGCATTTGAGGCAATCCTGTCCGAACCGATAATAAGAAGATACTTGGGAAAAGAAAACAAAATTTGAGAACACATATGATAATACTTTCAACCTTTTCCCAAAATATTTTCATTGAGTACAAAAAGACAATATATAGAAGAAAAGCAAATGAAGGTTTGATTTTATACCAACCATTAATTCATTTGTCCTTGAGTTAAGGACAAAATTTCCCCTCTAAATCATGAGGCTTCTAAGTCTTATATTATCTCCTATTCATTTGTATTACTTACATTTAAGAGTTGTTTTATTTATGTTTAAAAGTCAATAATAATTAAATACAAATGATGAATGATATATTGATAATATAAAAAACTAGTACACTGGACGTATATCCATTTTTTCTTCTCATGACTAATTACTTACCTCACTAGTATAAGTATACACCACAAGTATGCTTATGGAAGTTAACACTTTAAATGAGAGATAAAATTGAAATATATTATTTTTGGTAAGCATAGGAGAAATAAAGCTTTTGCACTCTATGATATTTTGTACTGGTTGTTATCACTGCTATACATTTGAAGTCTCTCACATAGTAAATTAGTAATGAACATCAATGTTTTTTATAGTTTCATTATTACATACACTAACTCACATTAACTACATCATGTGACAAAGAAGCACTAGAAAGATACTTGAATCCCAAGTAGTGCCATCAATTGAGAAATGAACTGAGGATGCCCTGGCCAAGCAGCTCCAGTTACCAAATTACCATCGGTGTAGCACCGGTCTATCGGATCAGGTTCCAACCATGTTGCTCCTGATAGCACCACATTAAGCTTCACAGCAGGGTAGGCAGTACATTTCCTTCCCTGTCATCAAATAATATAAAAGTGTTACCTTTTGTTTTTAGGAATTTTCTTTTTATGTAAGTGAATTTTTTAATTGGTCGGAAGAGGAAATAAAGTCGGGAATGGAGACAAATGATCTTTGTTTCATTCTAATAGTCACACTCACACCAGAACTTGTCAAGCCTTTCAAGAGACAGCAGAACTAATAAACTTAAAGAGGCATTACTTAAGTACTACTAGTCTAGAAAACAAAGGGTTGGAGCCAAACACTCCAAAAAACAAATTAAACTTGTTGAAGCTTGCTGAATAGGTTAACTTTTGAGAACCAACAATAGAAAAAACCTTTTATCTTAGACAAAGGTTCTGTCAACTCAAGCTACCTATTGTTGTAGATGCAGGTTGATGTATTATAACTCTTTGCTTTCCTAACAGTTGTATAACACACATCCTGAATAGATTTATAGCTAGAGAGAATTGCAGATTAAACAAGAATTCAACGAATGCAGCAACAAAATCTTGAGTTGTAGATTACATTAAGATTACACGACTCAAAACGTTTTGTTTCAGGTGTTTGTTGATAAGCATATGGTACGAAAATTATGAAATATAACGAACACGGATTTTGTTACAAAAGTTTGCAGTAATAATACCTTGAGGACACCAGCAGCAGCCAAAATCAGTTGTCCATGACAGATAGATGCAACTGGTTTCTTGGTTTCCATGAAATGCTTCACCATGGTGATAACCGACTCATTCAACGCCAAATACTCAGGGGATCGACCTCCAGGAATGACAAGAGCATCATAACTTGAAGCATCCAAATCATCATAGGTAGCAGTTAAAACAAAATCATGCCCCGGCTTCTCACTATAAGTTTGATCACCTTCAAAATCATGAACTGCTGTTGGGCAAATATCGCCAGCCTTCTTTTCGGGACAAACTGCATCAACATGGCATCCTAAAGCCTGAAGGGATTGAAAGGGCACAGCCACCTCATAATCTTCCATGTAATCCTGCAATATTAATCATAATAACATGTCATCATCAATCTGCACTAACAATATAGGTAAACAAAGTATTGCATTCAAGAAATATACAATGAAACAAACAGCAAATTTTTGTACCAAATAATTTTAAAAAACTACTAAATATCCATATGCAATTTGCTCTATTGCTGAAAATTTTACTCCAACATTTAGTTTACCACAATCCATAAATTTCAACTACGAAAGGTTCTTATATGATCTAGAACTAGAAGCACTACACCAGCCTAACAAAATATATCATGTCCCATAGCATAACATAAAGACTACAGTCTGTTTCATCAAATATAAAATATTGTAAAGTCATATCTCATATCTGAACAGGTAAAAATTGCTAAGGGTATTACTCATATACACTTTATCATTCAACTATAAGCATCATCAATAAACATATGGAGTTATGGACCTACCCCACAAAGAAAGAGGATCTTCTTATTGGAGCCAGTTATGGTACCTCCCAATGCCTTCACGAAATGATGGATAAATTCCCGATGCCCGAAATACGTAGGTGCAGAAATGAGATTACCATCCACCACTATCGTTGCCAAGGATTCAGGTTGAACCCAATGAGCACCAGCGGCGACCAGTGTGGGTCCAACAGGAGGATAAGCAGTGCACTTGCGACCCTTAAGTGCTCCTGCAGCGGCCAGAATCAACTGGCTATGACAAATGGAAGTAATAGGCTTCCCGACATCGGAGAACTTGGTCACCAACACAACAACACTGGCATTGTGAGCAAGATACTCTGGTGCCCTTCCACCAGGTAACACCAACCCATCATAGCTTGAGGCTTCAACTTCATCAAATGTTGCATTCAACACAAAATTGTGACCACGGATTTCTGAGAAAGTCTGAAAGCAATGCATCATGTTGCAAAAAAATGAGAAGCATAATTTTGCAAAGATGAAGATAAGCAAAAATAGTAAAAATGAAGTGAAGTGAATGTAAAAGAGACCTGATGACCGGAATCCTGGTGGATGGCAGTGCGGCAGAGATCACCAACTTTCTTTCCGGGGCAGACGGCGTGGACGGTAAGACCATAGGCTTGCAATGCTTGAAATGGGACCATGGCCTGCAACACATGCAAGTTACTCCCAAGAATGTAAGACTACGTTTGCGAGTTTAGTTTTAGAAGAAATCGAAGAAAAATAGAAAGCTTAGAGTCATATCTCAACAGTGGATAAAATCTTCTCTTTCCCCTTCCTTTCATAAACCCAACTCGCAAATGAATAATCAATTAATGAACTAACTAATTAATGTATATATATAATGAGTGAAGGTGAGGGATATATATACTTCATAATCTTCCATGTAGTCGCCACAAATCAGCAGAACACTTTTATGACCCATCACTTACACTTTTCTGATCCTAAGAAGAGTTTCATAGATACAGAGCACCCTCAGATCAATGTATATATATAGTATGAATTAATTGAAGTCAACCCACTATGTCTGCACTTTTTCTTATAAATAAAATGATATCTTAATTATTTTATGTAAGAGAAGCAAGAAGGTGGACGTGCCGGAGTGGTTATCGGGCATGACTAGAAATCATGTGGGCTTTGCCCGCGCAGGTTCGAATCCTGCCGTCCACGTTTTTTCTTTTTATTATATTTCATTTTCCTTTTTATTATATTATTATACCCAATGCATGCATGCTACAACTTGGATCCTATCACATTTATTCCATACGCTTGAACCACAGGTCTACCTCCACATTTTATTGCACCGCATACTTGATTCATGATTTACTATACAAACATTTTGTTCTTAATTGATAACTCAGTGGCAAGAAAATCAAATAACTTGTGACAAAGAAATATGCTACGTACTTACATCTAGTACCTAAAATCAAATTGTATTTTTTAACCACAAAAGAGACAGCTTCTGAAAGTGTATATTAAATTGAAATTTAATAATGTGTACTGTCTTTGTTTCTTCAAATTAAGGGTTATTACCATTTTCAGTGGGTGCAAGAGTTTTAGGCTGTAAATTTCAATTTCATTGTCTATGACTGAAGGGTCACATGGTGGCTTATCCTTTTCGAGAGTTGATGTTTTGTAATCACTTTCCCAAGTTGGTTGAGCTTTTAGCATAATGAAGCCTACATGAAAATTAGAGATATTGATTTTCTATTGACAAAGGCACAATAGTTGTGAAAGGAAGTAGAACTCATCCTAGTTCCCTTCCTTTGGTAGAAGTTGGAGAGAAAGATTTACTTTCTCTCATTTGATTGAAGAGAGGGTTTAAGAGGAGGGAGGAAAAAAATGAAGTGGGGTTTACTAAATTCTTTTATTCTCTCATGTGAAGAGAAAGTGTGAGAAGAAGTGCTGAGCATATCTCTTCATGTTAGCCCATAAAAGTGTATCACTTCATTTATCATTGTTTGTGATGGATAGAAAATATATATTTAGATCTAACCAATTACAAACATTGACACGTGAAGTGATACATTTTTTGGGATTTAATATGTTAACCTAAGAAGAGTGGATGAGTAAAATATCACTTCTTTTTCTTTTTTTTATACAACCAAACAACACAAATCACTCAATTTTTCACATTTTTCTTTCTTCTCATGTATTTCTCTTTCTTAAATTCTTCTCTCCAATGAAAGGGGTGATGTACTTGACGATACTCACTCACCCACTTTGGCTCAATCATGGTCGAACCTAACTAGGGTTGGGTCGTGGTTAAAAATTAGACCCATATAATATTTAGGACTAGGTAGGGAACAAATATGACTCGACCTGACTCGTCTCATAATCACTCAGTTATCATATTTGTACGTGTCTTTATTCAAATGTGTATAGAGTAATGACAACTTTTTAGTTGAAAATATCATTGATTCTTTATTTTTTATCATATATACATATAACATTTCATTTGTTAAATACATATTCATAAAAATAAGGAAAATAGTTAGAAGACTTTATCTAAAAGATGTATTCATTATATTTAATCAGGTATAAAGTCAGGTTCGGTTTCAAAGGTTGTCCCAGTCGATATTTGGGTCAGATTAACTTCAAATTTAGGGCCAAACCTGGGTACAAAAAATAATTTCACCAACAAAGATTCAGATAAGAGACGAACCTTACTTGACTCATCCCAACATGTTCACCTCTAACCTCTAATAATTATATTGAAGATGATGCATAAGAAATTATATATATGAAATAAAATTGAGTTCTAAGGATTAATTAAGTTTATCTACATGTTATATTTAATAATTATTGATTTTTAAAAATAATAACTAATATAAATAATAATTTAAACGTGAACCATTTGAACAAATATATGTTGGTATTAAATCTTATAAATAAATAGTGATAAATGATTCACCAAATATGTATAAATATAATAGTAAATAATGTTATACTCTCTCAGTAAGTGGGAACAAATATATTAAAGAAAGAAAAAAAAGTAAATAAAAGAGAAGCGCTTATGCACGCAATCTTACAACATTAATCATCTTCATCTTCTTCTTCTTCTTCAACTCTGATTATTATTTTGATATTCTCTCTTTCTTCTCGAAACTTCTCTGGTTTCATCTTTTTCTTTTCGCTTCCGATCGGTCCAATTGACTTTCATGGCTACGGTCGGACGCAACAATCTCAATGCCAAATTGGTCTCTCCTTTTCCATCTATCTCTCCATTCTGATTTCGCTTCATCATAACCTAATTATTCGTTTTAATATTTGTTTACTTTGATGAATTTCAGGTTCTGCTTGGGGATATGGGTGCCGGAAAATCCAGCCTCGTTTTGCGTTTTGTCAAGGGTCAATTCCTTGAATTCCAGGTTTTTTCACTTTTTTTTTATTTCACATGTTTTGTTGCGTGCAACGAAAATATTCTGTGAATTACTTTGTTGCGTTTTGAATTGAGCAATTTTATGCTGCTTCAACAATGAAAAATGGTTTTTTTTTATAAAAAATTATAAAATTGGACGATGGGATGGGTTCATGGGGATTAGTTATTTTTTATACTTCGATGCTATTGAGCGGATAGAGAACGGGGTTCTCCTGTTTCAATGAGAATTTTCTTAATCATGTGAATTTGATTTAGAATACGAGAGAAATCTCATGTTTTAACGAGGAGACGTATTCGGGGTTTAAAATGGGAAAATTCTTATAACCTCAAGAGTAATACTCTTGAAACATTAGATTTGATTCAAAATGTATTATTATAAACAAAAGGGTTGTTCATTGCACGAAGTTGTGAGGTCTGAGGAGGTTAGATGCAAACGTAATCCAAAAGCATATATGGTTATGAAGTTCATATGTTATGTTTTTAGTGACATGTGTACTCTACTCTGTAAGTACATGAGAATATTTCCTTAAAATGAGGAGTTGCTTTACGGAGTTGTTCTAACATTTATTGGATTCTGATTTTACACTAAATGCTTTGAAGTTGACCAAAGACAATAAAAACAAATAATATGTTTAACAGTTCACCTTGTCTATTGGTCCCATTATAACAAGTTAGGTGCCAGAGTAGTTCTCCTCAAAAGCATAGTCTAATAGGGAAGAAGCGGGTGGGATTGGGGGGTGGAAGACAGTGAAAGAATATTGCTTCTGTTTATGGTCACATGCATGTAGACGTTTTGGATTCTCAAGGCTTTTCTTTTATGCAAAAGCCGTAAACAGAGATGTGTAGATTATGTTGCTGAACTTTTTCGGTCTATTATGGTGACAGGAATCGACAATAGGGGCAGCATTCTTTTCACAGACATTGGCTATAAATGATGCCACGGTGAAATTCGAGATTTGGGATACAGCTGGACAAGAGAGATATCATAGCTTGGCTCCCATGTACTACAGAGGCGCAGCTGCTGCTATCATTGTCTATGATATTACTAACTTGGTATGATATCTTTCCTTTTGAATATTTCTAAGTACCTAATTAGATAGTTAATATTTGATAGGGATTTGTGAAACTAATGAATGTTAGGAAGAAATTTGTGCAAAAGAATTCATCCAAGGCCGTATGAAAATTAGCAAAGGCTATATATTTGTAAATTGAGTTTGTATGTTGGAATGTTCAACCATTGTTGGTGTAAAATGGTAGAATACGAAGAAGAGAAGATCAAATCTACTAGCAGGGTTCTTTCTTTTAGTTAGTATGTTCATATTCACATGTCTTTTTGTATGGCCAAGGCTTGCTTTTAGCATTAGTTATTTGTTATTTATGCTTACTTAGGTTTTACATGCTTGCTTCTGTATTTTATTCACAGGATTCATTTACACGAGCTAAGAAGTGGGTCCAGGAACTTCAGAAGCAAGGTATTTGGTGATTGGTTCTAATGTTTTCTTAAGCTATTTTATTCTAAAGAGAGAAATAAACTTTATTGTATGTAAAAGGAAAATCAAACTACTTATTAATCATTTACAATTTTCTGGATAAAATTATTTCCCAAATAATCTTATTCACTTATCCGATATTGCTTTTGTGAAAATAGTTTTGTTTTAGTAGAACTCTAAAATTATGTTATAATAGAATTGTTGAGGAGGATAGACAGTTGGATGAGACATGAGATGACATAAGAATGCTTATTTATTGCACAAGGAGTAATAAAAATTAGCTAAGTTCCCGATTCTATTTGCAGACACGCCCACTGAACTTTGATTTTGTTAAACAATTCTGTATGATATTTAATGGTTTATTGTAAATATTTTGCTATTTTTTATACATGTTACGAGAAAGATGCAATTCTAAGCAACCTATGTTCTAAATAAAGCAATAATCAGTAGAACCTGTGTTGACATAAATAAAACTAGAGGATTTGATTTCCCTACCTCTAGTAATAATAGGTTTGTGGTTGCCGCTGTTTACATAATTTGATTCTCAAATATTGATATGTTGTGGTGTTTTTGCAGGGAATCCTAACATGGTCGTGGCTCTTGCTGGTAACAAAGCTGACTTGGAAGATAAGAGAAAAGTGACAGCTGAAGTAAGTATTATTGTTTTGTTTCTTTCAATTTTCAATTCCTTTAATGTTAGTGTCTGTTAGCTGCAATTGTGTTGAATTGAATTAAAGCATTACATTTTCCTAATAAAAATTGAAAGGCAAATTATGGTTGAATTGTTACACTTGTATTTGATAATTTTTATGTTGCTGCCATTATTTTTTGTGTGGTATCTGTCTATCTATTGTTAAATTCGCATCTCTAACTGTATAACTTTATGTATAGAAAACTTATCCTAAAACAATAACTAGCATCTTCAAACTTAGAAGAAGATTGGGTGCATTTGAGTTGTGAAATACTTGATTTCTCCGTGTAGCCATTAACCTAGACAAGTGTAATCAGAACACTTTTTTGGTAAAGCTTTAACTTTTCTTAGCACCCTCAAGTTACAGCTCTGTATATCCCGTGGTTGCTTCACAAGAAACAATCTCTAAGTAAATCAAACATATTGGTATTTCTGTTAACTGTTATGAGTGTTATCAGTGCCTCTGGGCTAGGTTAACTAATGGTCTATAAACTCTTTTGATACTGGCTGGATTAATGCTTACTTTGTTTAACCTGAAAGTTTCATCTACAGCGATTCTTGCATTAGCTTGTACATACAATAACAATACCTTGATAGTTTTTCACTATCCTAATACTTAAAGTTCAACACAATGATGCTCTAATGTGTAATTTGTTGCTATCTTGCATGGGTTTTCCATATTTTATACAGCACATGTACCACTGACATTTCTTGGAACTATCAACTTATCATTTGTGATTCTTGGCAATGCAGGAAGCACGTGTATATGCTGAGGAAAATGGTCTGTTTTTCATGGAGACCTCTGCCAAAACTGCAGCCAATGTTAATGATGTATTTCATGAAATAGGTGAGGCCATTCCTTAATTGAATCGCATTAGGTAATAGGTTAAGCAAATAAAATAGAATATTAGTCGATGCAGTCCAAAGAGGAGGTCTGGAAGGGGAACTCTTTTAGAGCAAATATCTGTCCCTGCTTTGCAAACCAAGATGTTTCCATTATATTCACCACCAATTAAATAAACTGAAATTTTTTTACAATCAAATGTGTTTGTTTTTCCTAATACATTTGTCTGTACACAAGATTAGAGTAATTTACTCTATTTATGGCCATAATATCTTGCATGTTCTTTAGAATTGTTTCTTTCATGTACTTTGTCTACATGGTCTGACTTACAATTGATTATGTCTACAGCCAAGAGGTTACCAAGAGCTCAGCCAGCACAAAACCCAGCAGGGATGGTTCTTGTTGACAGACCGGCCGAAGGAGCCAGAGCTTCTGCATCATGTTGTTCATAATTATCTATCTGGATACCCATGTCTCACCCTCAACTTATGCACACTTTTCCTGTATTTGTATGTACTTCACACTTTTGATATCCCTGTTATGTGGAACTCCAACAAGTTCATGGGCTTCCTAGATCACGGATGCAAATTATAAAATATAACTTGTGTTTGTAAAATATATATATATCTATATCTTGGATTTGGTTCATAGCTCCATATAAACTAGATTGTATGATCAATAATCAATAATAACCAATCTTAATTTAACCTCAAGATCAGAATTCTTACATGATATCACAGCAGAGCCTATGATGCGCACTTTGAACTTTTCCTGCTAGTTTTCTTCTGTCTTCTTCAGCCTTTTTTCATCAGATGCAAATTTATCATGTTACTACAGTAGTAATCTTGCATCATGGTAAATTGGTATAATTATGGACAAGCAAAACTGGACTACAAAATAAATTTGCAAGCTGACTGGGGAAATATGGAAGGTTATTGAGTGTTATATGTTAGTGTCAGACATATTACCGGGATTAAATATGTGTTTTATATAATGTGTCATTCTATGTGTCACAATTTTGTGATTCATCAAAACACAAGAAATTTAATTGATAATTTAAAACTAAATAATTTGTTGATTAACTTTATATCTACGGCACATGATGTGTGATATAAAGTGTGACGTCTGATTTTGTCTCGTTTGTTAATTAAGTTTTTGTTTTGCTTTGTTGTACAGTATTTTAGATACTTGTATATCTACCACAAATCAGTTAATGACAATTACTATTTACATATACTTTGTCCTCTTTCATTTTTTCGCTAGAACTAACATTTGGCTTGGGTTGTAGATTTAAGGTCTATTTGTGAGTTAGTTTTTGGAGGGTAATGAAAGAAGAGGAAAGTTTGGAAGACATAAAATACACTTATGATTTGACTCTCAAGCCTTCCATTTTCTCTTCCTTTATCTCCAAAATCAAAGTCGTAAATAAACCTTAAAGGCCCATATTTTTATAAACACCCTATTTCTATTACCTAGTTAGCAGGGATTATAGTGGGAAAAACCAACCATTTAAATTATTGATAACAGAATTAACTATTGATGTTACTTATACATTCTAAATAATCAACAAGGAGTAGGATGACATGATGAGGTTTTGCAGAATTTCCAAGTTTAGTTCAAGGTATATCACAATTTAATCTCTAAGAGCCATAATGGTTGGAAAAACAATTACCTGTCCTAAAGAATTAGTTACTTGCCCATGATAATGAAATGCAATTGGTTAATGTAAAAAATATCTTAAACTACACATCACCTAAAAAACATTTCAATGAACTGCATTCAATAAATAAGGTGTTATAGTTACATACCCACACTTATTCCATTAATAATTTTTATTGGTAATTATCCATTGCATTTTATGGACACATTCCCTTTTATTTGTGGGTAAGTTTGGTCACCACCTATTAGGCCTAGGTCCAATTACCACCCATAATAGTTTATAACTTCATATTACTAATTGAGAAAAATATATATTAATGTTTTACACAAAACCTTTGATTGAAATACATGTCACTTACACTTTTAACTTCCTGTTCCCTTAATCCAAACGTGCCATATTGTAGCAATATGAGTAAGTGTAACACATGAAGCAAATGCAGGAATATGGCATCTTTTCATATTCTTCATCTCATAACATACAAACATAGGACCATTACACAAACAGAAGAAAAGAATCATAGTAATACAAGAAACATCTTCCTTTTACATTTTAAAACATTGGATATCTTCTGAAACATGAAAATTCTTTTCTTTCCCCCTTCACCAAAAATATTCCTTTTCCTTCCATAAAGTTATTTCTCATGTCACACACATGATACATCAATAGCTATGCATATAAATAGAAACATGTCTTATTACACTAGCAACCAAGACATTCCACCTTTTTAAGTTTCAAAACCTTAAATTGTCTTTTGTTTTTTGCTTTTACTATCTCTTTGTTGAAAATGGATTCTACACCAGCTTTGAAGCGCACAGATTCTATAGCAGATAATATGCCAGATGCATTGAGACAAAGTCGATATCATATGAAAAGGTGCTTTGCTAAGTACCTTGAGAAAGGAAGAAGGATCATGAAACTTCATCATTTGATGGAAGAAATGGATAAAGTTATAGATGACAAGAATGAAAGAAATCAAGTGTTGGAGGGTCTTCTTGGTTTCATACTTAGCTCTACACAGGTTTTTCACTTCTCTTCTTTTTTTGTTCACTATATGCATGTAATGTAACATTGTCACATTATTACTAGACTCTTTTTTTTGGATTTAAATGCTTTGCAAATGAACCTTTCAGGAAGCTGTTGTTGATCCACCCCATGTTGCATTTGGAATAAGGCCTAATCCAGGTGTATGGGAATTTGTAAAAGTGAGTTCTGAAGACCTCTCTGTTGAAGCTATTACCTCCACTGAATACCTCAAATTCAAGGAAAGAGTATACGACGAAAAATGGTGTGTCACTTTCCTTTCTATTTATTTTTACATTTCAATCTTGGATTTTTCCTTAGTAAACTTAGACATGCAACTATGATTTTGATGCTTAACTTGTGTTAATATTGCAGGGCAAGTGATGAAAATGCATTTGAAGCAGACTTTGGGGCATTTGATTTCCCTATTCCGCATTTAACATTGTCTTCTTCAATTGGAAAAGGACTCGAATTTGTTTCTAAGTTCTTGACTTCAAGATTAAGTGGAGAATTTGCGAAAAAACAAGCTATAGTGGACTACTTGTTATCACTAAATCATCAAGGAGAAGTAAGTGTAAAAACATACATGGCCTTAAACTCATCATCATTACAAAAAAACTTTAAATTTTACATTTTTCAATATCCATCTTCCTTTTTGTCATGTCTACAATGGCAGAGTCTAATGATAAATGACACGCTGAGCTCCGCACCGAAGCTTCAAATAGCACTGATACTGGCTGATGTATTCCTCTCAGCACTTCCTTATGACACTACATATCAGAATTTTGAGCTAAGGTAAGAGATTTTTTTATATTACGGAAACTCGGAATATTGTAGCTTTGTAAGTTGTAATCCAATAGCAGTTAACTTCACTGGCAGGTTAAAGGAGTGGGGGTTTGAGAGAGGATGGGGAGATACTGCAGGAAGAGTGAAAGAGATAATGAGAACATTATCAGAAGTACTCCAAGCACCAGACCCAGTGAATTTGGAGACATTTTTCAGCAGGGTTCCCACAGTATTCAATGTAGTGATCTTTTCTGTTCATGGTTATTTTGGACAAGCAGATGTCCTTGGTTTGCCAGACACTGGTGGCCAGGTAAAATTCTTAACATTATGAACAATTAATTCGATTATAAGAACCTCGGCGACAAAGTCTATACACCTTATGTCATGACCAAATGCGGCTTTCTAATATGAAAAATGATAGTTATACAAATACAAACATTATTTGCAGACCATTTTACACATGTGAATGACATGCAAATTTGGTGAACAATGTGTATGGTATCAGACTAATGGTTCGGTTCATCATTAAGATTTGTTCACCATTTATTTGCAAGTTGTTCACTAGTGTGAAAATGATGCAAGAAATTTGGTGTTGTGTATATCATTGTTGTTTTAATATCATGTCAGATACTGTTACTGTGAAAAAAGAAACTGGATTTATTAATAGAGGGCTCAAAAATGGTTTTCATGTCTAACACTCCATGCCAACTTGAAATTCAATTTTGGAGCAGGTTGTTTACATATTGGACCAAGTCAAGGCTCTGGAAGCAGAGTTGCTACTCAGAATTAAGCAACAAGGGTTAAATGTGAAGCCTCAAATTCTCGTGGTAAGTTTTGTGCAAAGGAATGATCTATTTCTACATTCAACTTAGTAGAACTGTGCAAGTATATTCTTGATCTTGACAGGTAACAAGGCTCATACCTGATGCTCGGGGAACCAAGTGCCACCAGGAGTTAGAACCAATCATTGATACCAAGCACTCCCATATTCTACGTGTGCCTTTTCAGACAGAGAAAGGAATCGTACGCCAATGGATTTCTCGCTTTGATATTTATCCATATCTTGAGAGGTTTACTAAGGCATGTATATCAGCTTCAAGAATCTTTACCTGATATTTAATTTTTGACCTGATTTGTGAACTTCTAACCAATACTTTGGTTCATATTAATAGGATGCCACGGCTAAGATTCATGACCTCATGGAGGGGAAGCCTGATCTTGTAATTGGAAATTACACTGATGGAAACTTGGTAGCATCTCTAATGGCTAGAAAACTTGGGATAACTCAGGTAACTATCCCTTTCTCTAAGTTTTCTTTTCCAACAATTTTTGTGCCTACAAGATGTCTATTATCTTCTTTGCGACATGTACTAATTCCCAGAATGCTTGAAAACCAGGGAACTATTGCACACGCTTTAGAGAAGACCAAGTATGAAGACTCAGATGTCAAGTGGAAAGAGTTGGACCCCAAGTACCATTTCTCATGCCAATTCATGGCCGATACAGTTGCAATGAATGCATCCGATTTCATCATAGCTAGCACATACCAGGAAATTGCTGGAAGGTTTGTTCATTAGCCTATCTTACACACAGAAATGAGAAGAAAACGATAATAAAAAAATGTAAACTGAGTTTTGAAGGTTCATTTTTGCAGCAAAGATAGACCTGGCCAATATGAAAGCCATGCTGCATTTACACTCCCAGGGATCTGTAGGGTTGTTTCAGGAATAAATGTGTTTGATCCAAAGTTCAACATAGCTGCGCCGGGAGCCGATCAGAGTGTCTATTTCCCTTACACTGAGAAAGACAAAAGAATCTCTCAATTTCACCCTGCCATTGAAGACCTACTCTATAGCAAAGTGGACAACAATGAGCACATGTAAGTGATTTAGCTGGTACTCTTCCATAGTTTATATTCAATCATGAATTACTCGATTCTTCCAAATGATTAATTGTCGTCTCTTAAACTATCATGGAAATAGTGGATATCTGCAAGAGAGAAGGAAACCAATTATCTTCTCAATGGCAAGGTTTGATGTTGTAAAGAACTTAACCGGGCTAGTTGAGTGGTATGGCAAGAACAAGAGACTGAGAAACTTGGTGAACCTTGTCATAGTTGGGGGCTTCTTCGACCCTTCAAAATCAAAAGATAGGGAGGAAATGGCAGAAATAAAAAAGATGCATAGTTTAATTGAGAAGTACCAACTCAAGGGTCAATTCAGATGGATTGCTGCGCAGACTGATAGATATCGGAATGGAGAACTCTACCGCTGCATTGCTGACACAAAGGGAGCCTTTGTGCAGCCTGCTTTGTACGAAGCATTTGGACTAACTGTCATCGAAGCAATGAACTGCGGCTTGCCCACTTTTGCTACCAACCAAGGAGGTCCAGCAGAAATTATTGTTGATGGGGTCTCTGGCTTCCACATTGATCCCCTCAATGGAGATGAATCAAGCAACAAACTTGCTGATTTCTTTGAAAAATGCAAAGTAGACCCATCATACTGGAATGCGATTTCTGCGTCTGGATTGCAGCGTATAAATGAATGGTAAACAATAAATCATATTCATTTCATAGCTTCCAATAATACATCTTTTATTCAGCATTTATGTTACACCTATGCTGCATAGCAGCATTAACACTTCAAATCTCAAATTTCATGGGCTTGTTTTATAGTTATACATGGAAGATCTATGCAAACAAGTTGGTGAATATGGGAAGCATTTACACTTTCTGGAGGCAAGTGAATAAGGAGCAAAAAGAGGGCAAGCAAAGATACATTCAAATGTTCTATAATCTCATATTCAAGAATTTGGTAAGTTTTTAGACACACATATAAACCAATTATAGTTATGGTATTCAGAATTGTTGGTTGACAAATCTGATATGTCAATGTTACAGGTGAAGACTGTACCTGTTCCTAGTGATGAACCTCCACAACCAGTGGACATGCAGCCTAGTCTTAAACAACCTCGTACAAGGCATGTCACTCGACCAATAAATTATTTTATCCCTCCCCAGACCCTACTAAATGGGAGCCTAGTGCACTGGGTCGCCCTTTCTCGAGAAAACAAACTGAAGTTACTGAAATGTTGATTAGATTTTCCCCATTATGGGAATTGTTTCTTTAACATACTTAAATTTGTAAATTTTCTACTTGAATACTAGCTAACATTATTTTCCTTTTCTCTTTTCATTTTTGTTTGCAGTGCTAGACGTTCACAGTCCAGATTGGGAAGGTTAGATTAACTACATAGTCTTGGATTAGCTCACTATTTTTAGTCTTGTATAATAACTTACTGAAGAAATATTTTGGGTTATTTTTCAGGTTATTTGGAGCTTAATGGTCTCAACCACTACTAGGGTGCATATTGTTACATTGGACATTGATCTTTCTCTGATGTATATATATTCTTATACTTTATTTTATACATGAAACAAATAAACCGTGTAACTGTTGCAAAATGTCAACTTTTTATGTGATGAATAAAATGGTTCGTGTGAGGAAATTTATAACAGATGGAGCAACGTTTAATTTCAATGGCTGGCCTTCCATTCATTAGAGAAATATAACAAGAATATATTAACAAGAATAAGAAGAAGAAAATAAAGATTAAAGAGCAAAGTGAGATTGGCTTGTTAGAAAAAGAAGACTATCCTGAGTGTCATTACAAATGAGTATAAAGTATGATATTTTCCCCATTTTGTTATTTAGACAAGATCCAAAGTTAATATTAAGAGACAAAATGTATGCAATAATAATGTATGAGTTTGATATATTGTTATTACATCATCTACTATTCAATAAATGATGAATAATGTACTAATTGTCTAATATTACTTGTTTCAGTTATATGAACTGATTAATGACCAAACTAACCGAAATATCTAATGTATAGATAATATATTCTAGATTAAGTATTATGTATATGTACAACAAAAAAATATTTTGTATAGTAAACTATAGACAAACTTTTGAATATTAAAAGAGAATACAATATCTCATAATATCAAGAGATAACTTATCTCCTTAAATTCACATAATGTTTGACATGTGTCTTATACTCTTATCGAGAGATAAGTTATCTTCTACTACGAGTATATGTAAACTTTAGAATATTAAAACTCTGCAACTTTCGTTCTTAGGAACTAAGTAAAATAGAATTTCAAAATAACAATGGGTTGGACTATATAATGAGTTTTGTTATATCGTCACCAAATCATATTAAAGAATAGATTAAATGAATAAGTAAATGCATTCAATCTTGGACATGAGATTTGAATCAATGTAAGACTGGTAGTGATACATACATTATTTTTACACATTACTGACATAAGAAATTACATGCCACTACCCATAAGGTTCAGTATAATTGATAGATAACACATCATCTTATGCCAGAGATTCTTAACATCTAAAAGGTCATGCTTGGCTTGCATACTCACATAACAAACAAATAATGAAATGGATATTAATGTGACCATCCTGTGCATGTATTTACAAAAGAATTGTAGGGGCTATATATAATGTCCCAAAGTGTGTATCACTCATTCTCATTGTTCAGAAAAGTGAAACATGAATTAAATATATTTCTAACCAATGAGAATGAAAAGGTACGTGGAGTAATACATATTTTGGGACAGCTCCCAAAACTGCATCTTGTGTTTCCCAATAAAAACATTCCGAAAATGTTTAAACTATACCTATTGCAAAGCTTTGGCTTCTGAAAGTTTCAAGCAAACACACATATGCAGGAAATACTCAGGATTCATTAAGTTGTTAACCACCCAAGAAAAAGGTATCTCCAACTTTGGTTCTATCCCTTGAATGCGTACAAGCTTGATTTCGGCATTCTCAAGTGGCTGGAAAGATGACATGGGATCACATGTATTCTCTTCCTCTTCTCCAGTACTTTGGTTGATGCTTGCATCTTCTTCATTAACTAAGGAACTTCCGGGAAAAAACTCAGGAAGAAGACTCCTAACAGCGTCATTTAAGCTGAAATATTTACCTGCATGCAATAGATATTAACATATCTGTATTGTATGAGTTAAATCGTAGAAAAGTAAAGATGACTATAACAGTAAATAATATTTTTTCTTAATAAATGGCGTATTTTCGGCTTGCTACCATTGGCCACCAACTACGCACCATTAATCAACACAAATGAATATTATCTTTACCTTATGCAACTTACCACAAGAAAAAAAGCACAAAATAAACATGGGATAATCAATTTAAAGGCTCCAATAGGAGGATCCTCACCATCGTCCTTATGAACCTCAACGGGTCTGTTGATATAAGAGACTTTGTCCCAATTATCAATTTGAGGTGCATCTTCTAAATCATCAAAGTCCTCGCTAACAGTCCACGTGTATAAACGAACAGGAATTCTACCTAACAAAAGATAGATGTTAACTAAAAAGAAGCTCCTTATGAAGGGAGAAAATTGCATACTGGCACCAATTAGAGACACAGATGACAAAACTGAGTTCTATATAAGAAAGAACATCTCTCTCTGTGTTTAGATGAAAATCAAAGCATCTCTAAACCCACATTTGAAACATTCACGTATGAACAAGCCATTATTTAGGGTAAAAGAAAGTATCAGCAAAAAGAAAGGACAAGACAGTCAAGAAATGTACCACAAAAGAAAAATCAAGGATAACAGCAACACGTATAGGCTTAATCTTTAGTTTATATTGCTCACCAGTCTTCAATTGTCCAGCGACCTCTGTCTCCTCAGTACTTTGTTGAGATTTAGTCGAGACTGGACCGATATTTTCTCCATATTCATCTTCAAAAGTTCCAAGCTTAAGCTTAGATGACACCTGGCGATAAGATTCCAAATTACCTGCGATGCAATAAGTGTTTATACAAGTCCAAGTTATGAGAGCAACAAAAAAGATCGATAAATTACAAACTACATGAATAATCTTGTAAGAGGGCGAGCCCTACGCAACGGCAAGATTGCTTGCCTTGTGACATTTAGGTCATGAGTTCAAATTCTGGAAACAACATATTCGCTTGCGAGGAAAGGTTGTATACATGTACCCTCCCCATACCCCACTAGGTGAAAGCCCCATGCACTAGGCTGCCTTTATTTTTATAGATAACCATGTGTTGGGTGATTTTATTGTTGAATTATACTTAGATGACCTAATCTTTTATGAATCTAAGTTTCAAATAGAGCTCAGTCAGTTTTGTGAGTGATTATATGTTGTGCAAATGTGCTTGGAAATATACGTTAACCTTGTAGGCTGTAGCTATGAATGATTTTTGTAGCCTGAACACAGATAGCTATATAAAAGTTAAATCAATTAATCCATTATTTGGGCAAATAATTCTTTCCATTATGTGAAAGATCCTTGTATTTCTCTTGCTTGACTGAACTCCACCATAGGCTATCTCCAAAGAAACCATGATCAAACTTGATGGGTGATAACTTTGGACTAAACTCTATAGAAATCCTAGAATATATTCATGGCCCTTGCCCTATCCTGAATACTAGAGAGTTTCGGTTGCCCTGACTCTTTAGCCGCAACAATCGAAGGGACTACGTATTCATCCAGTCATAAATTGATATGAGAAGGCTAGAAACAACAATGATCAGTATACCTTCATAATAGCCATTTATATGAGAAGCATAAAGCTATCTCTCACTGAACAAAATTTCATGATAGAAATGCATCAACACCCTTGGTAAACTTATATTGACTGGCCAGCATAATCTCAATACTTATGGCATTCAATCAGCTATAGCATGCATGACTTTATGAGTCATTTTTTAACACTAGAGTCAGCACAGTCACTCCATTTAAGAAACAATTGCATTATATCTAACTCATTGAATAAAGACAGTGTAAAAATCCCATCCTTTCCCACCACCTGTATGGGAGATTTACACTTGTAGAATATGTTATTAATTAAGGGCATCTCAAAGAGAGATAAAAACAAAGTAAAGTACCAGCTACTAAGTCAAGGAAACCTCAAACATACCGCTAAATACAGAGCGCCAGAGCTCCGCTTGATCAGGTTGAGACATGTTCATGATATTCTTGCAATTTCCATTTATTACATATGCAGCCTGCAGTAAAAGCAAAACTCAGTGAAGAACAGTGAAATAAGAGCATTTAACATCACCCATTCTTCTATTGAAATAACATCACAAGTTTTCACACTGATGATCTCTGATAATAAGGGAGCAAAAAGAAAGCTGAATACAATGTCTCACACCTCTACTGAGGTCTAGCCTAGATCACCTAATATGTTTGGAAGAACTAAAGCTGTGCAATTTAGTTAGCAAACTACCTTTTCACAGGCATAAGGTATCATGTTAGGAATGAAACAAGCACCATAAAAACACACAGACAAATAAGGAATCACACAACCAACCTCTTTCAGTGAGTTAATAAAACTCCACTTTACGCTATCTACACCTTCACAAGGAAGCAATAAATTGCTTGGATATCCTCTAAAGTGTACCTGTAAATCAGAGGGTACAGAAATTGGGTATATTTAAAATATTGTATATCACTGTGTATGAGGGAAAAGAGTTGTTGTAACTTGTAAGGGCCATAAAAAAACTGTAGATAGTAGTTCAATGTTTTGTTAATGAACATGATTTATGATAGAGCATAATAATATCGTTCGATCCATGTAACCGACCCCATCTAGTGGGATTTAGGCTTGGTTGTTGTTGTAATAGTTTATACTTTTCAATTTGACTTGCCCCTAAACAATTTAACAATTTTCATTATAGAAGAAATTCAAAATGTAGCCTCCATAGGATAGACAGCTATGTCCATTAGATAGTCACATTATATGTAATATCTCATATATTAACACCAGTTCATGCATTCGATATCTAAATGACCCAAATGAAAGAAAACAAGGTGAATAAGAAACAGCAGAAACAACTCAAACAAGGTGAAAGTTCAACATAAAGTTTCCTTTTTCCCCAAAATCCCACCAGGTGAGGTCGGCTAAATTAACTTTAGAGAAACCAACAACTAGGCATCAATCCCACTAGGTGAGGTCGGCTAAATTAGCTTTAGAGAAAACCGAGATAAAATTGTAAAGTTCTTACTGTTAAATTCCATGGCCTTTCAGGCTCCATGCATAAGAGATCAAAGAGAACTCCAGTTGGTATATACCTGTATGAGCCATGAATAACAAAAATTATTAAGGTTAAGACTTGCAATTTACTATGAGGGAAACTGTTGTTACTTTTCATATTATGGTAAGTAAATAGTTAGTGCAATGTGAAAATTGAAAAACAATGAGAAGGCAACATGAAAACTATAAGCACATAACCTACAACGCAGATAAAGGCGGCAATAAAATGTTGTCAAAATAAGACCACTGAGTAAACCAGATATATAGTTACTAGAATTAACAAAATGTGGTTACTTTTCATTCTAACATCACTGATCCTTGGACAACACCACCTCCTAACATCTTAATACAAATTAAGCATAAACTACGAGAACGTAAATACTAACGAATCGTATAATACCATTTGAGAGGCAGTCCTTTGTACTCAAACCAAATGGTATCTATACCAGGGGGGAGTGTAGTGCTGAAGTGAGGCTTTATGAGAGAAATCAACAAGGGTAAGTACCCTATCCGAGGGGCTAATACCTGAAACCAATAAGAAATTATAAACAACCTATTACATGATATATGGTGTAAAGTTTTAATCTTTCCACTCTCAACTAATCATCTATTGAATCATCATAAATAAAAAAGTTACCCATATAATAAATATCTTAGTAGTAGTCACAAATGAAGTGATTAATAATGAGTAATTAATATTATAAAAGAGACTTTAGAATCTGGATTATAGCATTAAGAAGATAAAGTAGGAAGAGATTAAAGAAGAGAAATTGAGAAAAAGGATACCAAAGCGGGTGGAGGAGGAGGAAGTGTGGTGATTTCAGATTGATGGAGATGAATCTGAAGAGGAATGGAACCTTCCCACACCAATTTCTGCGCTTCACTCATCTCTTTCTCTTTCACTTTAAGATCTTTTTGCTCTCTATACAACCCTTGCTTCACAAAATGGCTTACTTCTTTTTTTCTAAAGCAAAACAATTAAATTTGCATTTTTTTTTTGTTTCTCACATATATGCTCTCATTGCATACAATCTTATCCAAGCTAGGAATATTTACGGTAATATGATTACCTCTCTTAATATACATTTTTTCCATCCACAAACTTGTAAACTTGTTTAATAGAAATCATGTAGCATTTGAATCTACACAAACAATAACTTAGCACTTGTAAAACTTCTTTTACTTCCGTTTCTTTTTTTTTTATCTATTATTATATTTTCTTTTTTATCTATTATTATATTAACATTTAAAAATGTATATTTTAAATTATTCGTTCATAAAGAAAATAATGTAATTTCAGGTTTTAAATTTAAACCCTCAAATAACTTTTCATAAAAAACTCAAATAAAAATTCAGAATATAGTGTCAAGGAGGTAAGTTCATAGTTATCAAAGAGAAAACTTATAAAATATAAATATATAGTTATTTATAGTTATTTATAAAATATAAAATATAAATATAACATGCTAATACAAATTGTTGATGACAAAGAAACTTTAACTCTATGTTAAATGGGGAGGTATCATAAATATATGATGTTAGTATAATGATAGAAATAGATGGATATTTTGAGAGAGTATATAATGGGATTTTTGAAGAATATTCATATGAAGAATAAACTTAATTAAATTATAGTGATTAGTTCTACAAAGATGTTCACAATCGACTAGTTGTTGATTAAGAGAATTTAACGTTAATCATAATTTACAAATCATCTTAACAAATTAGCTTATAAATTATATTAATCATACAAATGATGTATTATTAGAAGGGTTGACAGGTAAATATGTATAAAGAAGACAATTTTATATAGTAAAAGTTTTATTCTTTCAAGATTTCTTATATTGAATCATGAGTGAAATGAATACATATATTCATTATTTTGAAATAAAAAATTATAATCTATAATCTGAAAATATTGAAAAGTTATAATATATACAAAATATTTATTAAAAATAAATTTATAAATATGTGATTCACAATATCATATTATTCTAATTATTTTTATGATAAATTTAAAATCTATGCACAAATAATATAAATTTTTTTTACACTCTTAATATATCTTTTACTATTGATTTGTTTTATTTTTTGTTTGAGAATAAATAATAATTAACAATAATTTGCTAGTAAAAAATCCTTACGAATCCTTTGGTGATACCCACAACCTAGCTATGATAGTAAAAGACAAAATATCCCTTTAGGAATCTTGAACAAACAAAGGAATCAGATGGAAAATATCCCTTGTTTTCAGGTTTCCATCACCATTTTTTTACCTTCATTCACAAGGCATTACAAAATTTCCCAACAAACTTTCACCCTTAGTCCTAAAAAGTTTCCATTTTTAGTCAGATCTCGGATTTTTAACTTCTTTTTCATTCACGGGTTGCATAAAGTTACAACCTTAACAGCAAAATAGTGTTCCAAAAAAACTCATTTAATAACCCCAATGTTAGGGTCAGTGCAATTGGGGTTATTAGCCGCATGTGTGGTTCTCTTTGTGCCTATGGGTATGGCGGGTTTGCACCTAAGCCGCAACAAGGTTCTATTTTTCAGTGGTGCCCTTTTCATAACTCTTGCGGTTGTTGTTCACTTAACCCCTTATTCCCCTCCAGTTTTTGATTTAGTAACATTTGTTTCTTCATCATCATCATCATCACTTTTTGTTAATGTTGTTGTGCATGATCGTGATTCTTGCCTTTCCCTGCTTCATGAGATTGATTGGGAAGTGAAGCCTTCAAGGGTGTTTGACCCTTTGAATAATAATAATTCTATGCATTATGAAAAGCTTTGGTCTTGGAGGAGATATAGTTCTGTGGATTCCTGTGAGTTTCAAAACCTGAAAAGGCATGATATTATGGATTTGCTTAATGGGTCTTGGGTCATGGTAGCAGGGGATTCCCAAGCTCGAATCTTTGCACTTTCATTGTTGAGTTTGGTTTTGGATTCGGAGCGGCTAGAATCTGTTAGAGGGTCTTTGTTTAAGAGACATAGTATATCACATTGTGGTTGATGAGATAGGGATGAAATTGGATTTCATATGGGCACCTTATACCACCAATTTGACCAACTTGGTAATGGACTTCGAGCAAACTCATGTTTATCCAGATCTTTTAGTGATGGGTTCTGGTTTGTGGCACATACTGCACATCACCAATGCTTTGGATTACGGTGACTCGTTGCGATTGTTGAGGAGTTCTTTGAGATCATTGTTGCCTATCTCATCGGATTCCGGCACAGATGGGCCTGTAACAGGTTCTGTATCAGTCAGATCTCCTCACTTGTTTTGGCTAGCCATGCCAACTTTGGTAAATTCCATGTTGAATACACCGGAGAAGAAGGAGAAAATGACTATTTTAATGTGTGGCGAGTATGAGAGAGGACTCCATGATAGCAATATGTTGAGGCAGTTTGGTGGCCCTCTTCAATTAGTGGATATCGGGTCGCTGAGTTGGAGTTGTGGGAGCAGATGTACAGAAGATGGGATGCATTATGATGGAGTTGTTTATGAAGCTGGGGTTCATATTATGTTGAATGCATTGCTTATTGAATCTCATCAGAAGCTCTGAAGTTTGTCGCATTGCTTTAATCTTCGATGTGCTCAACTCCCTCTGCAGTATATATATGGTTAGGATACTAAAACGATTTTGATTAATAGATAGCTCTTCCTTCATAGCTTGATTTTTTGCTAGGATTTCTCCAATGTCCAAAGCCCTAGATTCATTTAGTCTTTAGATTGATTGTTATAGCCAACCACATTTGAAATTCTTTTTGT
Source organism: Lupinus angustifolius (assembly GCF_001865875.1). Lineage (NCBI taxonomy): Eukaryota > Viridiplantae > Streptophyta > Magnoliopsida > Fabales > Fabaceae > Lupinus > Lupinus angustifolius. Next base: position 19,888,776 of record NC_032017.1, read on the forward strand.
TTGTCTTTATTTGTCTTGTTCCACTACATCCTAACAGTCCATAAATTTGTCTTTTTGCTGTATGATTTTTTCTGTTCTGTTTGTTACCTTCTTTACTGGCTCATTTTTGCGAGATGTGTTAGTATGAAGCAGATTAATACAGGAGAGTTGAGATCATCCATGAAATCGCTGTTTGCTTTCTCCCGGATTAATATAATCAATAGGGGACTGTTTCGTGTTTTTCCTTTTTTTTACAAACAAAACTTTTGTTGACACGAGTAGAACACCCTGGAGATTAACAACTCCAAGTTGGTAGTAGTGTTTTGGTAACCAAGCATCATTCTAATCTGATGTGATAATTCGAATCATGTTATTAAGATTTCACTGAGTGTGTATTTATCAATTGATGAAAAGAATTTATAATTGTGAAGAGAGTGATCATTCATTGGTTTATTAAAGTATCATACAACAAATGTTGTAGTTCTGCATTTTAGAGTCTGAACTAATCGAACCTTTTTCTGTTGGATTTGGATCTCAATGCCATAGTTGTTTTGGATGGTTAAGAAATTTTGACACCGGAATGCAAATTGAACTTTCAATACGAGTAGGGAGTCAAGATGGCCATCGATAAAGCGTAGCATAGTAGTACACTCATTTGTCGTTGAGAGGAAAGAAAAATTAAGAGTTTAAATTCACCCACCCCATTTCTTGCACTGGCTGTTGCGAGGCAAGTCTTTTTGTAGGAAGAGAGTAAAAGCTTACATCTTTAAGCAGTGAGCAACAAAGCATTGAGAACATGGAAAATGCTAAATACTAATAACATCCGAAAGTAAAGCCAAAAGCTTTGCCAAAAATTACACATACATGTCTTGGTCCTGAATACTCTTTCAATGAATTCTATCCAATATTCTAATGTACCATTTACACTATGTGTTGGGTTATCTTGTAATCGTTAATGAGAGCCTTTTTATGATATTAATGAGAGCTTGATAATTGAGTAGTACTGAAGAAAATTTCTAAATTAAGTTAGTTGGATGGTATGTCCTAATAAAGCCTCATCATTTACATGATATAAACTTCTGTGGTCTTGAGTCATATGATTTTTCATTGTTTCCTCAATCATGAACTGAACTATTATCGAATTTGAACCAGCCGAAAATCCTTCCTTTTGAACTGCATTATCTTCGAAATCCACAATATTAGAATCTATGTTTTCCCTACTACACCAAGGAGCAATAGCTGCAAGACCTTCAGCAAGGCCTGAATTTTCACTCCGAGGATTATGCCTCCACTGTTGGAGATAATGGTCTACAAGTATCTGATACCCATAGAGTTGCCCCAACATGTTTGAGAGTACAATCAGATGATTCTTCTGCTACATGGTCTTCTATCAAAACACTTTCTATGTGGACAAGCTCAAGTTTATACACGTTAAGATCAAGCATAAGACTAAAACCATACATCATTCTCTTAAAACTATTCTATATGTTTACGTGGGTAAGGATGCATTGGCTTTGGTTTTGGTTGTAGAGGTGGAATTTCAATTACTCAACCAAGCTTGTGTTTCCCACTTGAGTCTAACCTAAAGGATTAAGAGTAAATTCAAGAAGAGCCATTCAATCTCAATGAAGTTTGCAATTTGCACCATTCAATCTCAAAACTTCAACCATCATATATGTAGTTTATGGTCATGTATAAAATATAGGAAACAATGAGCACTGAATATAGCAATATATCCCGGAGTAAATTACACTGACCCTCTGAGTTTCAGTCAAATTACACATATATTCAACATTTTCAAAACCTACACAAACCATTCCTAACTATAAGAGTAAATTATACTGACTATCCAGGTAAGAGAGATAAGTGTAATTTTTAAACAAAAAAATAGCGATATGTGTAATTAAGTTAAACAAAATATGGTATACCGTGAAAACAAATTTAAACATTATAAGAGTTGATGTCTATTACTCTATTCATTATTTTTTAACGATTCCAAATTGCATCAATAATTTTACCGAGATGTTTAAATTACTTTTATACTATACTTAACTAATCAAAATAATAATAGATATTAACTCTTATATTATTGGACTTGTTTTCACATTATAGTATATTTTGTTTGACTTAACCCGTTATATGTGAGAATGTGAAAATACAATCATGTTATGTAGTGAAAATAAATGATACAAAAACTTAAACCAAATACAATCACACTCCTTCACTTTATTTATATTCTTTTTCTAGAATACTTGTGGCATGCTTTCATATGTTGAATATGTCTTATGTTCTTGGAAAGCAAAAAAAAACAAGATTTTTTTCTTCCTCTTAATAATCAAAATGTGGAGAAGTCTATGCAAATTTCGGGGTGTTCGAGGTTGGTTTGAATGGTTTTAGATAAAAAATTATGTAATCCAAAAGCATGATTAATAACGTTTCGGTTTGAATTAATTATGTTTTATAAAAGATTGATATTATCCATACATTTGGAAGCTAAACATGGCTATATTATTTATTTATTTTACATGTTTGTTTTTAAAATTAATTATTTTAAAAAATGTTAATGAAAAGAGAGTATTGGGAGAAGGAAAGTTGGTGAAGAAAGAAGAGTTAAGTGTTGTAGTGATAAATAGTGCTTCTCTCATTTTTGTAACTTGTCACTTCTCTCATTTTTGTAACTTGTGATCGGAACCATGGCATTCCAGAAGATCAAGGTCGCTAACCCCATCGTTGAGATGGACGGTCAGATCCTTCTTTCCTTTCTCTGATCTAATCATATCTCATCTTATTTTCCTCTCATTTCATTCTCTCTTGGATATGTCATCTCTTTTCATAATTCTTTAGATCTCTTTCCTACTATCCATTTCTAATTTCACTGTTACTTCCGTTTTTTCATTTCTTTTTTACAATTATTATATATGTCTTATTTTTTATGCATGGATTTGATCTGTTCTCTTGAGTGGAGTTTAGTTTTTTTTCCACAGTTTATTATTTTTTTGGTAAAAATGGTGGTATAAGAATATATCGGAAATTTGAAGTTTCTGTTATATTATTGTTTCTAGGGACTAGGGAGTGAAGTTCAATTTGTATTCAGTGAAGTTATGAATGATTCCAGGAAATGTTTTCTGAAAAATTAGATAGAAATAAAAGCTGTAGCTAGTTTGTATTTATCAGTTTTTTAGAACTAAGTTAGATTTGTTAGTGTTTCTACAGAACGTGATGAATGATTCATGTAGCTAACCCGACCTCGTGACTAAATTATGTTGTTGTTGTTGTCATATTCATTTTTGTGGTGATTGTGTTTATCCATTGGAGCAACCTTTGTCTTGCTTCTGAGTGACATGGTTTGTTTTCGGGTGGTGCATTGCAGGAGATGAAATGACTCGTGTTATCTGGAAATCAATCAAGGATAAGGTGATTTATCTCATCTTGTTTTTTCATGATGAGAAGTGTTTATAACAGTGGCATCACTGATACCTTTCTTTCATTTTCTTTCGAGATAGCTTATTTTGCCCTTCTTGGAGTTGGACATCAAGTATTATGACCTTGGCCTTCCTTACCGTGATGAGACAGACGATAAAGTCACTGTTGAAAGTGCTGAAGCAACTCTGAAGTATGCTATTATAATATATATAATATGCTGATTTTTATTCCTCATCTTTATATATTTTCATAAATAGTATTCCTGTATCAGATAATTTTGAATGCAGAGGGATGGAATGCTTATTATATGCATGTGCTATTGTATTGTTGTTATCCTTGTTTCTCTAATGGTTGCACTGCTATGCAGGTATAATGTAGCAATCAAGTGCGCAACTATCACTCCAGGTATGGTAGTCCTATCTTAACAAACAAAAATTATATTTATGTGCTCTTGTGCATGCATATACATTTGCTAAATGAGAAATAGGCGACATCCTATGCAAGTCTGTATTGCTTGTTCAAGAGTTTTTGCGTAATTACTTTTTATTTGGTACTAGATGTTGGCAGAACTTATACTAGTGTTATAATTGACAGATGAAGCCCGTGTGAAGGAGTTTGGCCTGAAGCAAATGTGGAAGAGTCCAAATGGAACAATTAGGAACATTTTGAATGGTAACTTAACTTTGTTTCATTGACTATTGTTTCTTAAATGTGAATTACTAATTAATAATTAAATCATTTTTGTGTGGTCTGTGTGTTGGTGGCTAATAAATGTTATATTAATTGTGTCAGTTATTGGTTTCTTATTGTTGGAATTTTTTTCAGGAACTGTTTTCAGAGAACCAATTCTTTGCAAAAACATTCCCCGCCTTCTTCCTGGTACTTACATCGGAGTTTTTTTTTTGTTTTTAATTGCTCCTTGATGAATGGAGTTGTATTAATGTCTCAACATTGCCAGGTTGGAACAAGCCAATATGTATTGGAAGACACGCTTTTGGTGATCAATATCGGGCTACTGATACAGTAATTAAAGGACCTGGAAAACTAAAACTGGTGTTTGGTATACTTCTTATATTATTATGGATATTAAGTAGCTTCTTGAGATCATATTTCTATACTTGACTTCTTGAGTTATCACTTTTACACAATTATGTTGTACCTTCTTAGGGATTAAAATTTTCATTATATTTGTTGGTAACTAAAAATTACTTTTTGTGATTTTATTATGCTTGTAGTCCCAGAAGGTCAAGGTGAGGCGACTGAATTAGAGGTTTATAATTTCACCGGTGAAGGAGGTGTTTCATTGGCTATGTATAACACCGATGAGGTTGATTTTGAAATTTCTTTTATTGGTTTGGTTGGATTTTTTTCAATTCTGTTGGTTGCTGAACTTTTATCTATATTTGTTTTGTGGTGCAGTCTATCCGCGCTTTTGCTGAGGCTTCTATGACAACTGCTTATGAGAAAAAATGGCCACTTTATCTTAGCACAAAAAATACAATTCTTAAGAAATATGATGGAAGGTAGACAAATATTTATTCGCTTATTGTTTTATTTCTTAATTTGTTGCTACATTTATCCTGTTTAATTATATTCATTTATTGGTTTAAGATTCAAGGACATCTTTCAAGAAGTTTATGAAGCAAGCTGGAAATCGAAGTTTGAGGCTGCTGGTATATGGTGAGTTATTGAGTACCTTTGTTTTGAGAAAAAGAATTTGGTTCATACTGTACTTCTGTTTACATTTCTCTGATGGACTTTCAAGGTATGAGCATCGGCTCATTGATGATATGGTGGCATACGCAGTCAAGAGTGATGGAGGTTATGTATGGGCATGCAAAAACTATGATGGAGATGTTCAGAGTGACTTCTTAGCTCAAGGTTTGTCTGATATGGTTTTTTGTTTTTCATTTCCCCCTACTTTAGATGGTTCTCCTCCCCTAATTAATACTTGATTGGCTTTGTTTTAGGTTTTGGATCACTGGGCTTGATGACATCTGTATTGGTAGGTGTTATTCTAATTTCTTATATATACTTTATGTAGGAATTTATTCCTGTCCATATTTATTAGAAATTGCCCACTCCCTCCCCTGTTGCTTTAGCAGACTAGCTGTTTTTTTAAGAACCAAATGAACCTATTTATTCATTAAATCAAGTATAATATTTTCTTTTGCAATAAACCACCATGTGAAATTTGCTTCATCAATATTGGAGATTGCTTTGAGAGTTCTTGGCATCTGTCTTTTGATACTAATTGTGAATTATGGGATGAGTTCAGGTTTGCCCTGATGGAAAGACTATTGAAGCAGAAGCAGCCCATGGGACAGTTACCCGTCATTTTAGGGTTCATCAGAAGGGAGGAGAAACCAGCACAAACAGCATAGCATCCATCTTTGCTTGGACTAGGGGGCTAGCCCACAGGTATGTAACTGTAATTTGCGAAGCTGAATGTTGAGCTTTTCTCCAGTGTCTTATTTCTGCATATAATATTTTGAGCTGTCGGGGAATTAAAATATTTCTGTTCTAACAGGGCAAAACTCGATGACAATGCTAAACTCTTGGACTTCACTCTAAAACTAGAGGCAGCTTGCATTGGAGCAGTAGAGTCTGGGAAGATGACCAAGGATTTGGCACTCATTAGTCATGGATCCAAGTACGTTACTTGTTACATTTTTGTGTTATTAAAGCAGGCCAATCGCATTTGTATTTCTTGTATACATGATTAATAAACTTATGTGAACTGTATAATTCTTGAAAATAGGCTTTCAAGGGAGCAATATCTGAACACAGAGGAGTTCATTGATGCTGTGGCAAACGAACTCAAGACAAGGCTTTCTGCTTAGGCTTGATTTTAGGTACACTGCACAGATTATATATTCTTTTGTTGCACATAACAACGGAATGTGAGATGAAATACTAAATTTTCTCATCATAACTCACTTTTTATAACTAAAGGGAAATTTTCTAACTTAGTTTTTGATGGCATTTTCAGATTGATAACACAAGATTAGACTGAAGAAATCTTTCAGGTGGTGGTATACTCTCTTCTAAAGAAATAAGAAAACATTGGGGTCATTGGCACGCTTTCCTTATTGTTTAAACCAATGTATCTTTTGTAAGTTTGAACTAATTACTTCAGAGTTTAATTGAGCTTTGCTATGTGCTTTTGCTGAATTTACTTTGCATGTTTGACTTATTATTATCCAATTAAGGCGTGCATAATTATTAAACTCGAATCGAAAGATTTTCTGTGATAAAATTCTCCCAAAGGCATATTTGGGGATGATGGAATAATATCTCCATCCCGTGTGACTTCTGTTCCTGAACAAGTACTTACTAAATTATCCTTTATCATCATCATTTTTGTGTGTGAAAGAAAGGTGCTAAAAGCTTAACAGAGAAACAAAAAGCACTACCCTATCACTCATAGCATGTAACAAATATCTAGAATAAGTTCTAACTTCTAATGGCACCACCACACACAAAAAAGCAAGAGAGATAAAGGATACATCCTTTATGAGTTAACATGCTATCAAGAGGCACACAAAGAGAGAAGCATATGGGATGAATACCAAAAGCTAAACAACTAGTGGCAGTTGTTTCTGAAGGACAGTGGGAACTCTAAAGTGCAGATTACCAAAGATAGGTGCATTTACAATCAACTTTCAAAAATAGGCCACTCACCATTTCCTCAACCACAGTGAATTACCAAGAGGGTTCACTAATAAAACAATAGAAGTCATCTAATCACTAATTGATTACCTCCATTTTAACAAGGAGATACACATCGGAGTGGGAAACAACAAAACTAAGATATAGAAAGAAATTGACACAGAAGAAAAATACTATAAAAATGTAACATAACGTATGAGGTTCCGACCTAGTAGTGTTTAAGGAGTGTAGATTTATATAATATTACTCGGGTAAGCTGAAAGACTATTTCCATACAAGAAAAAATACAATGTTGAGATTAAAATTAAATTATGGATCCTCACTCTAGCTTGTCATGAGTGGCTGCATGAGTTGAGATGTGACTTATTAGTTGAAAAAAAGAAGGAAGGGTCAGGATTTGGGAGTAAGATGGCTCATGCAACAGAAATTACCTGGGGTAGGAACTAGGATTAAGAAAGGCTCACTCAGCCGGTGGTTTTAACAGCAGTTAGCATTTCTATCATTCACCAAAGAAATACAAATGTGTTCAATAAAATTTCCAATTTTTCATTATCATAGTTACTGTATACCAAGGTAAACACAGAATAATCTTACAATAATCTTACATACAAAACAGTATAGATTGCAGTGTTGTTAAAACCGTACCGGTTATCAAACCGGTCAAGGTACTGGTATAGTGGTTCAATCAGTGGTTCAGTAATTAAACCGCATGCCGGTTAAACCGGACATACTACTTATATTTTTATATATATAAATCTATAACAAAAAAATTCCAAATAGGTAGATACTCAAATTTATAATCCATATTTATAATCTATTCAAAATTCACATAAATAAACAACTTTAAGTCTTTAACAAATTCAAAGTCTAAATTAAAAAACATATATCAATCCAAAAGTATCACTTAACAACCGCAAAATATAAATAAATGACATAAGTTCACAACTCACTCTACAAAACAAATAAATTTGGAGTTTTCATATTTAACACCAAAGAGTCAAAGTTGTCTCATATGAATATTATATTTTTATACCAAATTCTATCTTCAGTACTCCAAGATTATACAAATGTATGTTAGGAACCAAAAGGTGTAATCTAAGTATGTTTTGGAAGTATGTGCCTTGAAGGGTTGAAGAATGGTTGGAAATGTGGGTCACCTTGTAAGAGATTTTTAAGTTTTTAAGTTTTTTTTTTTAAAAAACAAATATGTCTATAAATCGGCCGGTTTAATAAAATACCGGCCAGTTTTGACCGGTTTTTGACCGGTTTGATACTTGACCGGTTCAACACCTGTACCGTGCCGGTTAGGGGTCCAATTCATCGGTTTTCCGGTTGAACCGGCCGGTACGAAACGGTTTTTATAACTACGGTAGATTGAACTTTTCTTGTAGAACAGAAATGAAGGATTTCATTCTGAAAAAAGATATATGTAAGTTTCAATATCCAAGTTTCTAGAATAGAACAATGATCTATGTAAGTTTCAATATTGCATGTAACATTCCACACACAAATCTTGCAATGCCTCTCAGCATGAGATGAACCAGTCGAATTATTTTGTGAAAAAGTGTACACTTGCACTCTGCCATGAATTATGAGAGCTAGAAGCAAAATTGCATAAACCTCAAAATTTCTTTCTCAAGACCCTCAATTGCATGTTATTGTCATTTACATACATGAACAAATGTATACATATCTCTATCTATTTACACTAGTCAATAATTAAAAATGGCCTGGTCCCAGCCGAAGATTTTCATCATACTATATCTCGACCATTGAAGCTATTCTCTGATGAGGTGCAGATGGTGATTATACCATCACAGTCAGATACACTATCTTGCAAACTCAGTAAGAGTTGGGAGTGAGAAGTAGTAAAACTTGTAGATGGCTTGGTTCTTTGAACAATAGGCACTTCAGCCTCGCCGACCAGCATCTGAACCACACTCCTCATAGTGGGTCTAGCCAATGGATCAGGGTGTGAGCAAGCTAGTCCAACCAAGAGAAACCTCCTCATTTGCTCTTCATTGAACTCCCCCTCTAGCATTTGATCGGCCGCTGTTAGCAATCTACCTTCATGGTGCAAACTCCAAACCCACTCTACCAAATTGGAACAAACCCCGGCTTTGCGAAAACCGGTGGCATCCTTCTCAATAGGTCTTCTCCCACTGGCCACCTCAAGAACAACGGCACCATAGCTAAACACATCGGTTTTCTCTGTAGCTTTACCCGTAAGTAGATACTCAGGTGCCAGGTACCCCATTGTTCCGGCAGCAACCGTGGCATCAGGCGATTTGTCATGCTCGGTTTGCCTAGCCAAACCAAAATCGCCCAACTTAGCATTGAACCCTTCATCTAACATTATGTTACTAGTCTTAATGTCCCTGTGAATTACCTGATTCTCACATTCCTGATGCAAGTAGGCCAACGCAGATGCAACGCCTAACAAAATCTTGCACCTATGAGGCCAAGGCAGTGGGGTTCTAGCTTCAAACAAAGCCTTATCTAAACTCCCATTAGGCATCAAGTCATACACCAATAAAATCTCACCTTTCTCGTGGCACCAACCTTGAAGGCGAACAAGATTCCGATGTCTAAGGGTCCCAATTATGGATAACTCAGACAAAAACTCATTCTTACCCTGACTGCTATGGCTGCATCTCTTCACCGCAACAATGTCCCCATTTTCAGGCAAAATACCCTTATACACAGTCCCAAATGCACCATGACCAATTATCCTATTAGCATTGAAGCACTCAGTAGCTACTTTAAGCTCCATATAGCTAAACTGTTTTGGTATCTTGATTATCTCTGATCCTAATGAACCCAACTTCTTCACGTGCTTGAACTTTTTAGAATAAACCCAAATCAATGCACCAGCAAATAAAGCCAAAACAAAAGCCCCAGCAGCTACAACACCAGCAACTGCACCTAAACCTTGTTTGCATAATCCACTGTGGCAAGTCGACTTTCTCTCCTTTTGTTGAGCATTCGATGAAGCCGAAGGCGCCAAAGAAGGCGGCGGCATAATCGGATTGGCGGTTGGGTTCATAAAACTAACCACCGGAGGCGGAGGTGCCGCCGAGGATGCTGTCGAATTAAAAGAAGAACTAAAGCTCCACCACTCAACACTATGAACTTCTGTGCTTCCTTGAGTAGAACCAGAAAACCCCACATACATAAAATCATTGAAAAACTGGTCCACGTCGAGATTCAAAGTCAAAATCGGTTCTTTCGGTTTTAGATTCGAATATGAAACCCACACGACCAATCCCTTTGTGGATCCATCAAACTCGATCCACGCGTTCACCGAATCCCCACTTTTGAGATCGATTCCAATTTCACCCAAGTCACAAACTTGCGTTGAAACCATGGTGTTAAGGTTCACCCCAACATGGTTTCCATTAATGTCTTTGAATTCCACGTCCATACGAGTATCAAATTCCACCGCAACGAAACTTCCGCCACCGCCGAGGCCGAGGAATCCGCCGGCATCTCCGATGGAATCGTCGTCCGGCGAGAGGAGGAAGGCGAGGCCGCCGCCGATGGAGGAGGGGTTGAGTTTCATGATCGAGAAGGAGAAGAAGGTGTTGAAGCTCGTCGGAGAATGGGAGCCGGATTGCCGGAATCTGATCGGACGGGAATACAGGACTCTACCGGCGCCGGAATTGGGTACTGCGAGGTCGCGCGTGAGGCTAACGGTGCCGTTTTTCAAGTGGGCATCGCCGAGAAGTTTGAGACTGCTTAATGTTAATGATCCAAAGTCAAATTCGGTGGTGGTGGTGGTGGTTATGGTTATAACATTAACGATGAAGAAAACGAAGAAGAGTGTGAAGTGAACAATAATGGTGAAAGAAATTTTCAACATTTGAGGAAAAGGGTGTTGAGAAAAAAAGTGTGTGGCAATTGGGTTATGTTTTGAATTACTAAAAAGTGAAATGAAAATGATAGAGAAGAGGAAGAAGCGTGTGTGAAAGATTCACAAGTACAAGTAGAGAGAGAAAGAGAGAAGAGTGTTATGTGTTGTGGTTGCAGAGAAGTGAACAAGACAAGAACATGAAGTGGCAGAGACTCGGAGAGTGGAAGAAGACATATAGGTTAACACCTTGTGGCTTGTCTCTATTCTTTTTTCGTACTACCAATATCTATCCCCGAGAACTAATCCCGAAATGTGACTGCTCATTTTAACAAGTGTCGTTGTTACAGATTGAATCAATTAGTCTTTCTTGGATCAAGTGGCCTTAAGTGGCAGAGAATCGGAGAGTGGAAGAAGACATGTTGGTTAACACGTTTGACACGTGTTTCTACTCTAACACTCTTTTCCATTTTTTATTCCTTAAATAAATAATTTCCGATGCTTAAGGTATTCATTAACGCAATGCTTAATATAAACAAAAGGTCCATCTTAACTAATAATTTAAGAATATTTAGTTAAAAGAATTTAAGATTGAACCATGGAAAAATGTGTGAAGATATATTACAAGTTTGAAAGTTTTGATTTTTAGTGTAAAATATAAGTAATGAAAAATTTGTTAGAAAACCTTGGTCATCTAATCTTTTAGTATATATGTACTAATATTGTAAGAGTTATTTACAAAATTATTTTATCATTCATGTATTAATAATTATTGATTCTTAATTGATTATGAATGATGGATCCCTCATATAAATTTTTAGGTGGATAATATATAAATATTAAACAAACTATTAGACTATTGGACTATTGCAGCTTTAGTATCGCTCGCACTTAGCAGAAAAGAATAAGGCACAAAAAATATTTCATCTTTTATGCTTTCAATTTACAAGGATGCATCATGGGAACATAGTTTACACTATATATCATAAAGTTTTGAGGAAAGCTTCAACACAAAATTTTTGACAATATAAAATTAACAAGTAAAGAGACAGTGGTTTGAGAATGGAAACATACACAGTATGCTCCAATGAGAAATGATGTACATGAGACATTAGAATAGTGGTGGGGCTAATTTCCAATATTAATATCATTGTCTAAGTCTATATAGAAAGGTATGTCATGGAGCCAATCTTTTCAACCTCATACTTTACCAAGCTTTTACTCAAACTCTATGCCTTTTTTGACTAATATGTTACTTCATTTGAAAGCCCACCTCACCTAAAGCAAACCGATCTCATTATTCCATGAATTTTGATTTCATAACATCACATAATCGTCTAGTCCTAAAAATATATTTCTCAAGGACCCTTTAATTGCATATGAACAATTATATATATATTTGGTCCCTTAATAGTTATCCAGAATACAAATGATGTTAGAGTAATTCTATCTGTTACTCCATAGATGAAATTTTATTATTGTAATGGCCCTAGGTTATATGTACACTTATACTCCCGAGTAAAAAGGAATTACCATTTGTGTTCTTCACAATTAATAATGCCTAAATTAATAGTCTTATGGGTAAAAGCCAAAAGGGTTCTTACTTTAATGGAAGCACGTGAAGTCAAGACAATAAGCATATACACATTCTTCTCGTTATGCTCTAATGTTTTATTTCTTCTTGGGAGTTTATCTTAATGAAATAATAAATGATGGGTGGTGTGAAATGTAGATATGGCATGATAGCAATAAGAATAGCAAGGTTGAGAAATTGCAATGCTTGCCATGCCACCACAGCACAATAGTTCACGAGCTTAGAATGAGCATAACATTATCCCACCAAATTTAGACAAAACTATGGAAAGCACGGTAGATTCAAATTCATAGAATGATCTTTTAATACAAAATTGTAAAGTTACAAAGCATGAAATTCAATGCAACAGGAATAGATTAGTTTACATACAGCATTCGTCAATCTATAACTTGTGTCCACTAAGAGACAAAGACAATAAAATAAAAGGGTAAGATCCAATATGCTTTTATCTTTGAAACAGTTATTCAGAGTCTGATCATGATACCTCTCAATACTTCCAAGTAGAACCACCAAGTCTAATGACCTCTTCACCTCCACCATTATCCCTTCTAGGAATTCTTTCCAAGTCTGCATTTCCTTTATTATCACCTAAATCGCCATAGATATCTTTAAGTTTAGCAAGATTACTGGATGCAGAAGTCTTATTTAAATCTCTTGGAGGACTAGACCGTGACTCAAGACGTCCAGTGCCAGCTTGCAGGCTCCGGCTTCTACTCCTGCTCCTACTTCTACTACGATGGCGCCTACTACCAATGCCAACATAATCCCAGCTGCTTTCTCTATCTGGGTACTTAGACCTCTTATCATAGTCCATGCTCCGCTCTCTCTCCCTATCCTTCCCGATTCTGTCCCTTTCCTGATCTCTATCTCTGTCCCGGTCCCTGTATCTTTCACGGTCTCGCTCTTGGTCCCGGTCCCTATTCCTATTTCGATCACGATGCCTGCCACTATCGCGGTCCTGATATCTGTCCCTTTCACGGTCCCGAGCCCTGTCTCTTTCACGGCCACGATCTCTGTCTCCTTCACGGCCACGATCTCTGTCTCCTTCACGGCCACGATCTCTGTCTCCTTCACGGCCACGATCTCTGTCTCCTTCACGATCCCTACCTCTATCCCTATCAGGATATTCACGACTCTGGCTGCGGCGACTATTTGGAGATCTTCTTATGTCCTCACTGCCATTTCTTTGAGGGGGTGGAGGAGGTAAAGTACGGCGGACAGGTGAAGAGTCCCTTGTAGAGGCACGATGTGGAGCCCGCTGACCAAATGAGACTGAAAGGGCAGCTTTCACAGAAGGAGGTCGACGGGCAGTGTCATCTGAACCATGGCGAGTAGTTTCCCCTGTTGTACCACAATGTGTAGTGGGAAGCTTACACTTTTCAAGATTTGACACAACCTGCCGCAGTACAGCAACTGGGATGCGAGGAAGAATTGTATCAAAGTAATACTGAAACAGAAATAAAAGACTCATCAATATCATTCATTAAAGTTAAATATCTGGGAATCAAAGGGGTAACATAAAAACTTGGAAAAGTTTGTGTCAATGATGAAGGCCTTACATATTATGCACAAAGTACCCAAAATCATAAAACATCAAAACAAATAGCTCCCACAAATGATAACTACCAGTCTACCACAAAGGGGTGGAAACTTCTTAACCCAAAGAAACAGTAAGCATATGCTATAAATACTAAGTATTAATAAAAAAACTAAATAGGAAGAAAAAGATTGTGCTCATGATCTGTTATCGGGATAAAGTTCAGGGAAACAAAAAAGTATGAATGCAATTCGAGAGAAGGACGAAAAAGTAAAGTGATTATGCATCCAATCCATACACAATTACACATGATAACCAACAGAGAGGGCAGCATATTAGAAGCATTTAGATTCTCTCCAAAAGCATGCGATGCATTAAAAACATAAGCATATATCCTTTATGGTACGTGTTCCCAAAATTTTCAACAGGTTTGAATCATTCAATTTCAAATCGACGAGAGATATCATACAATTCCTTGGTTTAGTGCTAATGCTTCACAGCATAAAGTCAAGAATAAGCATCCCAAAACACCCTTGCAAATATGCAAATAAACGGAAGATTAAATTTTGACCACCAATAATAACAGTATAGTAGCACAGCTAACTGACAAGTAAAAGATCAACAAAGGAATGAGAATGTTGATTTTTTCCAAGCATTTCAGCCAAGGTAGAATGTTATATACATCCATATACTTCAAATAAATAATAAATTCAAAATATATAGAATCATATGATGCATAAACATGCAGATTAATATACACTCGTTAGCAAAAATATCAAACTGCAAATGAACATAAGAAATAGAGAAGGTCACAAGCCATCCCTAAAAGTAAGAGAAACTTGGACTAGCTCATTCACTGTTTAGAAGTATATAAAATTTGAAAGTGAATATTAAATGCAGAGTTGATGATATGAGAGACAAATATCAGCTCAAACTAGGAAAGAGCGACAAAGAGGAAAGGGTGACAGGTGAGATGTGAAAACCCCATTTTAGTCCGTGAAAGATATGAATGTTATCAATTTGCTCCCACACATATTACTTTTATCAATTTGATCACTTGTAGTTGAAAACTTTGAATTGCCAATATCAGAGTTCACCACTCTAAATAATGAAGGTGAATGATCAATGATGTGTGGACAAGATCTGATGAATGAACTAAAATATTGGGCTTTTGAACTACGGGAGATCAAATTTACCCATAAGGAACTAAATTGATATATGCGTATCTTTCAGGGAATAAAATAGGGGTTTACTCCAAAGCAACTGATTCAAAAAAATCCTATCCCTACCTCTATCCCTATCAGGATATTCACGACTCTGGCTGCGGCGACTATTTGGAGATCTTCTTATGTCCTCACTGCCATTTCTTTGAGGGGGTGGAGGAGGTAAAGTACGGCGGACAGGTGAAGAGTCCCTTGTAGAGGCACGATGTGGAGCCCGCTGACCAAATGAGACTGAAAGGGCAGCTTTCACAGAAGGAGGTCGACGGGCAGTGTCATCTGAACCATGGCGAGTAGTTTCCCCTGTTGTACCACAATGTGTAGTGGGAAGCTTACACTTTTCAAGATTTGACACAACCTGCCGCAGTACAGCAACTGGGATGCGAGGAAGAATTGTATCAAAGTAATACTGAAACAGAAATAAAAGACTCATCAATATCATTCATTAAAGTTAAATATCTGGGAATCAAAGGGGTAACATAAAAACTTGGAAAAGTTTGTGTCAATGATGAAGGCCTTACATATTATGCACAAAGTACCCAAAATCATAAAACATCAAAACAAATAGCTCCCACAAATGATAACTACCAGTCTACCACAAAGGGGTGGAAACTTCTTAACCCAAAGAAACAGTAAGCATATGCTATAAATACTAAGTATTAATAAAAAAACTAAATAGGAAGAAAAAGATTGTGCTCATGATCTGTTATCGGGATAAAGTTCAGGGAAACAAAAAAGTATGAATGCAATTCGAGAGAAGGACGAAAAAGTAAAGTGATTATGCATCCAATCCATACACAATTACACATGATAACCAACAGAGAGGGCAGCATATTAGAAGCATTTAGATTCTCTCCAAAAGCATGCGATGCATTAAAAACATAAGCATATATCCTTTATGGTACGTGTTCCCAAAATTTTCAACAGGTTTGAATCATTCAATTTCAAATCGACGAGAGATATCATACAATTCCTTGGTTTAGTGCTAATGCTTCACAGCATAAAGTCAAGAATAAGCATCCCAAAACACCCTTGCAAATATGCAAATAAACGGAAGATTAAATTTTGACCACCAATAATAACAGTATAGTAGCACAGCTAACTGACAAGTAAAAGATCAACAAAGGAATGAGAATGTTGATTTTTTCCAAGCATTTCAGCCAAGGTAGAATGTTATATACATCCATATACTTCAAATAAATAATAAATTCAAAATATATAGAATCATATGATGCATAAACATGCAGATTAATATACACTCGTTAGCAAAAATATCAAACTGCAAATGAACATAAGAAATAGAGAAGGTCACAAGCCATCCCTAAAAGTAAGAGAAACTTGGACTAGCTCATTCACTGTTTAGAAGTATATAAAATTTGAAAGTGAATATTAAATGCAGAGTTGATGATATGAGAGACAAATATCAGCTCAAACTAGGAAAGAGCGACAAAGAGGAAAGGGTGACAGGTGAGATGTGAAAACCCCATTTTAGTCCGTGAAAGATATGAATGTTATCAATTTGCTCCCACACATATTACTTTTATCAATTTGATCACTTGTAGTTGAAAACTTTGAATTGCCAATATCAGAGTTCACCACTCTAAATAATGAAGGTGAATGATCAATGATGTGTGGACAAGATCTGATGAATGAACTAAAATATTGGGCTTTTGAACTACGGGAGATCAAATTTACCCATAAGGAACTAAATTGATATATGCGTATCTTTCAGGGAATAAAATAGGGGTTTACTCCAAAGCAACTGATTCAAAAAAATCCTCAATTTCATAATGGAACTGATTTTAGAAATAAGAGAAGTCAGCCTTCATGTGCATGCAACTAACAAAAAGATGTTGTAAAAAGAAAAATGAAAATTATTTTGAACTAGTTCATATCAGGAATTACTGGTAGGTAGTTACGTCCAAAGATACTGAAAGCACCTCATACTGTTATTCCAAATTATGGTATGATGAGGAACATATCTGCAATAGCAATCTTGTGTTGCATCCGGATTCTGGTACAAGAGTTCTGAAGAGAGAATTCTCAATTTAAATAGTCAATACTTGAGTCAAATGATTTTCCCCCTTGTCATTGCAGGACAACACATTAAAAAATCTCAAAATCAAGGGGTCAGTCTATAATTTGCTGATTATCATGTAAATGCATTTGATTGTCTACAAGCAAAACAAAAACATAGCCCAAAGAAGTTAAACAAGGAAGCACACATGTTAAATATAGCCTGGTAATTTTAATGATTACGAACCTGTCCAAGGAGCAAATCACGGATATATACACCCATTGTGGTCATTCGGCCATTAGATCCAGGAGAGAATTCCTGAAATTCAGCATAACTTACTATGAATAATAATTTACATATTAGTTAACAGAGAGCACTTTTAATTGATATCACAAGAATAGATGCATCAAGACAATTGAAACCCAAACAGATAACTACCTTCTTAGGAAAAGGAACATATGGGAACAGAATATACAATATAAACCAAAGTCTTGACAGATATGTTCAAAAGCAGATCACTAGAGAAAACTTGGTGCACAGAAATTTCAATAAGACATACTATTTGCATAGACCCCAAGACCATATCTAGCAACGGAATATACAAGCAGTGGTTAGACATGTGGAAATAGAAGATTACAAAAGTAAACCACATGATATCCAGGGCCCAGCACATCGATCAAAACCTCTAACAGAGAAAATCCAATTTGAGGCATGTGGGATGAAAAGATGAACAAAAGGAGACAACAATATTGATTTTAAGTGAAAATATATATATAAAATTAGGATTATCAGCTCATATAAATGCCACTGCACAGTAGAATTTCTAAGCCACAAATATCATAATCATGTCCTCGTACCTCATCGTCTTTTACATATGGCTCATACCAGTTCCACAGAGTTTTTGTATCCGCAAAATATCTTAGATAGAGAAATCCAACCTACAAAAGATAAAAGGATTCAATACAGAGTATAAGATAAACTGTGTGCTGGGAGGGGGGCTAATAAGAATAATAATACCACAACCTAAAACTTCAAAAAGGAAAAAATTAGGTCATCTATAGGCAACAGAACAATGCCCATTTACTTAGATACCAGGCATAATATAAGATAAATGGAATACAAGATGCAAGGTAATGCAGTTCTAACATCAGTACATCACAACAATTAGAACTCTAGAAGTAAAAAAGGAAAAGATGGAATTGAATTATTACACTAAATCTTTTGCTCTTCAGAATTAAATTACACAAAACCATTAAAGTTAAATTACATCCTCATCACCATATAATATATAGCATTTCTAATAACAACTAAACAAATGTATTATGTAATATATAATTTCTGAAACAGAATTGGTATATTTTCACCAGATGATAGTTTATCCCAACCATAAACGTGGAGAAACAAGATACAGAAAAATTATGTGAAATTTGAAAAGATACCGAGTAAAAAACGCAAGATGCTTGAAAACAAAGCAACAAGCTCTTGAGAAACTAATCAGAAGATTGATCAATGATCCAGTGATGAAACATGGCTTATGGATGACATTTGATAATTCACATAAAACCACCACCTCACTCAATAGATATAATATACTACAAACAAGTGATGCTCATATAATCAAATTTTATCGCACTCACATGCACGGATATTCTCTAGATATACAATATGGTTAACTAAACGGTAAGTATACAGTTTGAAGCTCCTAGTTTAATACAGAATGGGGACAAAGATAATCACAGACAACCAAACAAAAATCACATGCTAGACACATACGATAGCAAATATATAATGCTTTCAGCACTTTCATATAAAACAAATCAGAAATGTCCCATACGACTTGCTAGACACGACTACATACCGCTCTTATGTAAGGAGAATCTGGGTGTTTTAATAGCCCATGCATTTGTTTGACCGTTAGCTTCATGGTGAAAAACTTGTAAAGAAGACAGAAAGCAGTTGAAGGACCACGGCAATTTCCTGTCATCCATGGTTCCACATGATCAACTTGATTGTAAATCTCATCAACAACTTCGTGGTATGTTTTTAACTGATAGAGCTCCTTGAAGTAATCAGATGACAGAATATTCATACAAAGGACTTTCTCTAGCAAAGAATCAATTGGCCTGCCACAAGTCTGTATCTCCATGATGGGTCACAAAATATTTCACCGATTGTTAAAATTTCAAAATGCCAACTTCCAGCACAGTTGTTTAGTCACAATCCCATTCCTGCACGTAGTGAAGGAGCAAAAAAGGTTATAATAATAATAATATGGCTTAATAGCATGGAATACCAAAAGAAAAAAGCTTCATATCAAGCACAAGTGCAAATATTAAAGCAGGGCGGGGACATAAGTACCTACTTGGAAAGCAGAAAGCCCATTCATTGCAAAAAATCTTATAACAAATAAGAGGTAGTGACAGAACTTGAAAAACGATTTACACACAATACGTTTTTTTTGGGTCAATTTTCACAAATTAATATCTTCTTAAAGCTCAAATCTACCGAGAGAGACCAAAGTTGAGTACTTTAACGAAAAATTCCGTTAATGAGTAATACGATATAAATAAATAAACGAGCTAATTAATTGAAAGAATCTTCAATTTGAGAATAGAAATTAATGAGAAAGATGCAAGGATAGAGGTATACGCAGAACCCTAGAACAAAATAAATCAAATTCAAAATTGGGTGAACGTTGAGATTTAGGGTTTTCGGAGGAAAACGTGATGCAAAGGCAATAGGGAGCGGTTAAAAAGGTAAAAGATGAAAAGGAAATAAAGAACGGAAGAATGCGTACCAATTAGTAAAAGCGATGCGTGGAGGAAACAAAGAAGATTGGAGCACGATTATGATGAACCCTAACTAGCTTATGGTAATTGTTGGAACAAGGGGAGGGGAACCCAAGAGCAAGGAAAAAACCTTACCAACTTCAGATTTGAAAAAAAAAAATGAAAGAGAATAAAGTGTCTCGAGACAAAATAAAACTTATGTATAAAAATAGAGTAATCGTACTTATTTTCATACTCAATAGTAATATATCTCACTTATAAACCAATTATTAATCAATAAAGTATTGATACAATGTTATTTTTTTTATAGTTTGGAGGATTAGTAAAAATATTTAGTGGAATGATTTATCATTTTCCATAAAAATAATAAAACACATCTCCAATAATAAGTAAATTTAAAAATATAAATTATAAGGATATATTTTATTATGAAAATGAAATATTAAAAATAAATTTAATATTTATATATTCTCAGTATAAAAATAAATTTATAAATTACAATATAAAAGTATAAAACTAATATATTGTCAACATATACATAATTAAAAATCAAGAATAGAATCTTTCAAACATATATTCTTATGATATTTTTTTCTCTCCTAATTAATATTTATATTTTCTTTAGTGGTCTAAGGCGGGTTACTTCTCCAAAATTAGAGGAGTCAAAATTGGTAGGTTCGAGCATACCAGTTCACCAAAGTCTAAAAATTTATAAAATTTTGGTATCGTATCAGAGAGTTTTTATTGATTTCGGGCTTTTTAACCCGACCTATCTAAGCTATATTAAATTCATGTTTAGGCCAAACTTATCTGGATGGATTTGAGCTATACGTTTTCCTTATTTTTTTATCTTTTTTGAGACTTTAGACTTGATAACAAGCATTATGTAAAAATTTACAAAACTTCTTCTTCCTTGTCCAAATGGTGTGTGCAATAGTAAAAACTTTGATAAAAAAGCATAACACCAAAAGCTACTTCTGATAAGCTAGTTAGTAAACGTAAGTGCTTTTTTAATTTGTTGCAAAACTCACATGTGGTATAAGTTATATGAGTTCCGCAAATTTTAAACAGTTGTAAATTATAATGCTTACTTCATTAGTATATGAGATTTCAGCAAATTGCTATTCACTGCTTGTGTAACACAGTCAGTCTCTAGGTGCAGCCTATATTTATCATATAGGTGGAATTGAAATCACTCATTAACTCAAACATAATTCGTTAGATCAATAAGTTTGATTGCATTGGACATAATAAATGTGTTAAAAAAGTCATTAATATCAAATGATATATATTTTTGAAATGGATTAAATATGTTAGAATTTAAACAAAATATTTTTAGTTTAAGCAGGCCGATTTAAATAAAATATTTTTAGTTTATACGGGGCGACCTGTCACATCCCACACTCCGCTTAGGGCGGGATTGAACTACAATTTGATATGTATAAATTGATCTAGACTTTTTAGCCCGATCCCGATGTGGGTTAGCCCAAACCCGTCCGAGTAGCACATTTTGACACCTTTACCCAAAATGATTAAAAGGTAAAATGTTCAATTTCTAATAATGACATTGTTGAGTTAAATACACTAGGTAGTACTAATAGAATTTTATAAATTTAAATTTATGGTTTTAATAATAACTTTTTTATCTTTTAATAACTTTTTATCACATTTTGTAATGAGTTTATCTATGTACATGCATTTGCCCCCGGTTTCCTACCTTGAGAATGTTCTAGAGAGAATGTTGTGGAGAGAGCCAATCTTCTTCTTAAACCCTTTGCTTCCATCACTCTGTATCACAGAAGAACACAGGTCGAAAAAACAAAGAACGGAAACGTATTCTGAAACAGTTAGCAAACACAATCATCATGTTCGGAGTTGTTTTCCCAAATCGGAGCTTCCCCATTGATATCTCCACTTTCGCTCAAATCGACACCTTCCACTGGATCCTCGATATGAACACTTTCGTAGGTAATTTCATCATTTTAATTGAATTAAACAATTACTAACCCTTATTCAGCGCACATTAGCATCCTTAGCTCTATATAGATACTATCACTAACCGCTCTATTCTAACGTGCGCAGGTGAGGCGTACGACCAGGTTCGCGAAATCTGTATCTTCCTCCTCAACAGTTTCACCCTCCCGCCGGACAAGGCGCTCGCCGTTTACATCCAGTCGCCGGGATCGCCTTTTGTTTTTGTCGGTGCCGTCACGATCGCCCGTCCCTCCGCCGTACTATCCTTGCCGTGGCCGGATCCCGGTGGCTGCGATGGTACTGGACAGCTGCAGTTGACGGCGGATGCACAGCCTCTAACGGCGAAAATTGGTGTGTCGGTTGAGGACCTGGCGTTGCTGCCGTCGCTGGACGTGGTGGCGGAGAAGCGGATCGAGCGGTTGGCGATGAAGGTTGGTGAGAATTTGTTCAATTTCATGCAATCGTTTTGTGGTGTGGATGGGTCAAAGTTGGTAGTACCAATGGATATATTGGACCGGTGGTTCAAGAAGTTCCAGGAGCGTGCTAAGCGTGACCCTGAGTACTTGAAGGGTTTCGCCTTGTAGGTTATTATTTTTTCCATTTCTAGGTTTAACCATTTTGTATGTTGAAAATGATTGAGGATAGGAAAAGGACTTCTTCACTTGTGTGCTATCATGATTCTAATATAGATGTGTATTTATGGAAAATCATGTTTCAATTCATGGTTCTGTGTATTGAAAATAACAATTTTGGAGTCTGAAGATATTAAGTTGGAATTGGTGGACAACTTTTGTTGTTTTTAATTTGACTTAGAAGTTAGTGACCACGCCAGAGAGGAACAAAGATTGTTCAAATATGAATTAATTGCTGAAAATTGGAGTAGCTTAATGCGCCTTGATGCTACTGCATTTTTTTAACTCTTATCACATAGTCCTACTTTTTAAATCATACTTTGTAGAGAATGTGAGACATGGCGCAATAAGAGAAACATGTTAGAAGAAGTATTCGAAGTAGGTTAGTGTTTCTCCTTGAGCATATGATGCAAGGGTTAGCTGAACAATTGGGATTCCTAGTGATGGGTGCTATTTTGTTTTTGAAAGCATTTTGATTTGATTGGTAAAAGAAAAAGAAGAGTCTACTGTCAAAGTCAGGTTAAAGAGTCGCTGAATCACGAACCGATGCTGGGTTGATTGTTGTGAGGGTGTTGCAGGGTTTGGTTAGGGGATGCAGCAAGCTGCAGCATTAGGAGGCATGTGAGAATGAGATAATCCTAGTCGAAGAGGTTTACCAAAATATGTAGAACTAGTATTTGTTGAGAAATTGGTAGAGATTATACTATGTAAGAATAATCTTAAAAGAACCTCAGACACTAATATTCAGTGTATCTAATATTTGTTCTTGACAAGTGGTTAACTTGCATATTTTTGGTTCTCACCCACTATACATGCTTTCCAGCTACTAGTCCTATTGCAATTCAATACCCATGTTTCCCACTACATTTAGGATCTTGGTGACATTCAGTTATTGAATCTATTAATTATGGCAGCAGATTGACTGTCTGCACTTTTGTGAAGGAAGTGCTTCTTGACAAGAATTGGTACTTCTTTCTGTGTCTTTGTAGTCAAGATTTCTAGTTAGAAAATGCAATATGAGTTAAATGGCTAGAAAGGTAGAATAACAATAGTTTGGGGTCAATTTAATATTGCAATCAAGTTTTAAATGGTAGTCATGGTTTGTGAGATTGCAGTGAAGGAAGTGTTGTGGTGAAATAGACAGAACAATGAATGCGGATAAAACTACACAAATGTTGATGAAAAGGATGCAGACACAGCCATTGGGCAAAGCCATTGGGTTAGAGTAGGGTAGAGGTTCAGATTGGGCTGATTATATAATTGAGTCGAAAACCATCATCTGGGTCCATGTCCAGGAAGATTATTGATCAGTCGTTCGGCTTATTCCAATAGCTGGTCCATTTGAGATTGTCATTTGAGCCCCATAGGCACCATCAAAAGTGATTGTCATTTAATCCCTCTATGGATACTATGTTTGTCCGAAAATTGTGACATTCCCTAAATAATAAAAAAATGAAAGTGAGAAGGACAGAACAAGTTGATTCCTTATGAACCAGAAGAAAGGAATGGGGGCTTCCAATGAGGACCCATTCTTCTGGAATTGTACACACCCTATAGTTCATTGAGTAAGTGGATAAAAAAAGGAGTGATTAGAGTAAATTCCTCTAAACTTGTTGGCTGAACCTTCTTGAAACACATTCTTACTTTTAGATTTTTTAGATCTTATCATAAAAAAAAATAGTGTAAAAATTAACCAATAAAATCCAATCTGGTCGTGTTACCCTACAGAATGGGGGCCGGAGATGTGTAATAAATAACATTCGTAGTGTTCAGTAAAAGTTAAAAGTTAAAACTAGCGCATTCTTAATGTTTTTCAATATATTTAGGGAGACAAGTATTAAGAGAAGATAAAAGATAAAATAAATGTATATGATTTTAATGTCAAAACATTAGAGTATCACCATTAATGAACAAAAATTTGGTGGGACTTACATCCCATTTCATAATTCATCTCACTTTCCTATAAGTTCTTGCTATTTTTCACTTCATTCATAAATCATCCATTGTGGTGGGACTTTATAAACCGAACAACATGCCTTCTCCGACGTGGAACAAGCCAAAAAACGTTCTTATTTTGCTATCAACGAAGTGTTCAAATAACTCAGTTGGTAACACTAAATAGCTTAGCTACCATCTATATTCTACTCCCCAATGTATGAATGGGTGTGTACAGTATTAGTATGTAAATAGTGAAGAAAGTTACAAATAAAAACAGTTGGTACTAGTGAAAGAAAACACGCTTTGAAAGCGGGGTAGACAAATATAATAGAGTCAGCGAGTTTCGTGAAGGACTTGTCAGCACTAGCAGGGCCAGGGTCCTCAACAATCCATGATGTGAAAGGTCATTCACTCGCATATTCATGGAATTAAACTTATACCACACTCTCTTGCAAAAAATATATTACCCATTAAAAACATAACACCCAATCTCACTTAAAAAATAATTAAATTCAAAACCTTTCACCGAGAATACTTTTCTGACAATAGGGTGGATAATAACTTTCTCACTTACTTGTTATCTCTTCGTCACAGATTCCTTTTATATATTGAAGTGAAGGAAAGGTTCTTCATAAAGAAATTGTGGATAATTATGTTTTTTATATATTTAAGACATTTTGAATGTATTGTCTTCAATTTTCTATGTTGGACTTTATAGTCTTTAAGAGTCAAAAAATAATGTTAAGACTTTGTAAAGACCACCACTCTATTATTTAGTTGATCATTTACCGAGGTTTCAATTGACCATTGTATGTCTTGAAGAGTGGGGGAATAATGTTAAGGGTGGTGGTTTCAATTTATCAAGGTTTAATGTTCATGGGCTCATATTCCATTGATCATATACCAAAGTCAATACTTCTATCAACTAAGGAGGGATTCCCAACAATACATATATATTGATAGCTATATAAACACTACTTTGCATAGGAGATCTAAAGAAAATAGCATACTCCAATGATATGAGAATTTTCCATCTTATATGTTAATCATAGCTTATCATCAAATTAGGTTATAAATAATTCCATTTTTTTTGTAACCTCCTATCATATTTTAATGGTTATTTTATTGAAGCTCGAGCAGTCAATCTTCTAGTGAGTGTAGACAATCACAGATGGAATGATGAATATCTTCAAATCTCGCTGAATACCTACCACAATATGATAAGTTGATCAAATTTTGATGATAACACGAAGAGTTGTTTGGTATTGCTCCTAATTAAATCATCGAGCAAAGATGTTGAACCTTTCTCTAAGTATTTTGGTCTCCAATACCAAGTATACTTAGGTTCAGCCTTCCACTCTTTGTGATCGACTCCCAACCAATAGTAACTGGAAGATACACTAAAATCACTATTAGCATTACTATTTCAATCTAGTGCATCCTTCACATTGTAAAAGATATATCCTCTTAAACCATAAGAAAATAGCATATATTATATATTGATACTTTATTATTTTAATAATAATTAATTAAAGATTTAATAGGAGAATATATAATTACTGTTCCTTTTAACTCAACTATAACATAGTTTCCTCGATTTTGACCCAACATGAGAAATTATTGTCTTTCACGGCATTCCATTTTGACCTAGTAGCTGATGAGTATAGCTCTAGCTAGAGAAAGAAATGAAGGCAAAAAGCTAATTACAAAATCCACTTTTAATAGAAGCAGAGTTGAACGTGTACTGCATTAACCAAGTCAAGGAAGCCATGCACGCTCTGCATTCTTCATCATTTACTCATCATAACCTCATAATTAATACTTCTCTTTTCTTATCACTTTTCTATATATGTCAGACTTGAAAAAGTGAAAGTTAAAATAAAGTGCTTTTTCGTAAAGGAACTTTTCCTCCACTCTCTCTCTTTCTTTACCGTCAAATGCATACTTTTCAAAAGAAGTGCATCAATCATAAAGCAATCGATTACAAAATCATTTTCTCACCTCTCACATCATGACCCTTTTTTTCGCTTCTACTGTTTTCTTCTGACCCATTTGTATTTATTATTCTCTTTTCGAACAACGTGCCATATGAGGATTAATTTTCACACCTTCTTCACCCTTCACCACCATTATCAATTCTAATTAATGTGCCCAACCTAAATTCTTTTACTCTACAATAATGTTTCATATATATATATATATATATATATATATATATAACAGAATTACATTTATTATCATTATTAATTATTAGAATAATTGTGATCGATAAGAAAATATTAAAATATTGAATGACATTTAAGATATTATTTATATTTTTATCATTTACATCTTTGTGGCAAGAAAGTGGCATAAAGTAATTGGCACAACAATTGTAAATCTATAATTATATTTGATTATGTGTTTAATTAGGCTATGCTTAATTTTTCCATTGTTTATTTATTAATACTTTATTTGTCCTATAAATAAGACAATTTTACATGTATTTTGCATAGAATAATGATACATTCTCTAGTAAAATTAGTAATTTTTTACACATTATGGTAATTTCAATTTACTTAAAATTTAATAATTTTTAAATGAAGTAAAATATTATGACACATATCAATATCATGTGTAAGAGGTTTTGTAGTTTAATTTTAACATATATTCTAATATTTATAGTAAAAGCGGATGAAGTAATGGAGTGATAATTAAATTAGAGAAAACAAATGAAGTTTATAAAATTATAAACAAAGGTAATTTTTCTTGATAATTTAAGCATAATAACTACTTTTATATAATTTTTTTGGTCGATGCAAATTAATTAAAATTAACTTACGTACGAGGAAGGAAAAAGTAGCATCTTTCTTCCCGAATTTCTCTTTAGCAAACACATTCAAATGTCATCTTCAAAGTGTATAATTTTGTTCCATATGTGAATTGTAATAATGTAGGATGAATATGACTTTTCCTTTCTATTTTTTTCTATTTATTAAATTCATCAATACAATTCTCTGTCTCTTTTCTTGCTGTCCTTGCCTATCAAGCGCGTGTACATTACTTTGATTGGACCTAACATTAAAATTGCAGGTATAAAAATTAAAAGAACAAAAACAAGCACATATTTATTAAGTTTAAAATTTTAATGTATAGCAAAAAAAAAACTCAACTACTCAAGTGTTTGTGACATAATATGAACACGTTAGATACCTATGTACAACTATTGAAAGTTGATAGGATTGGTAAATATTATTGAATTACAATTTAAGGTTATGTGTGAGAGTTATAAGAGAAATAAAGGAAATAGATCAAATGACTAGGAAGAAGAATGAAGAGAAGGAGAAATGAATGTAATAATCTCTCTTGTTTGGAATTATAAAATTTAGATGAAAGAATAAACTAATGATTATATTATAATATTTTTTATTTTAACTTTAAAAATATAATTAACAATAAGAAATAAATAATAATATATAATTATATAATTTTACTAACAATATTTATGTATTTTACATTTTTCTCTCTAGAAAAATCCCTAATTGGGGAACGATAAAAATAAAAAGATGGAGGGTTTTAGAGGGTTTGAAAAATCTTCCAAAACTTTCATCTCTCTTTCATCCAACTCCCAAATAAGGGAAGACTTTCTAAAATTATCTCTTCTCTTCCGGTCCATTCTAATCTTAATATAAAATTTATCTATGCTTAATTTAGGCAGAAGATCGATGACCAAACAACGTGTCCATTAAATAGTCCTAACTCCAAAACCTAAGTCATATTTTTCCTCGATAAAGATTTATATATAATCAATATATTATTAATTTGTTTTACATTTTTAAAAAATAAATAATAATTAAATATAAACCGTAAATGATACCGTCACAGTTTATAATTTTTTTTTATATTATTAATATAAAATTTCCCCCCTCATAAAAGTATGAGTGAGTTGGGCTTAATTGGCCAACTTAAGAAACATAAAACATTGAATCAAAGACTTAATTGACCAAATAGCAGAATAAGTACTTACTCTATTTTAATTATTGAAACTCCTCCACCTCTAAGATCACCAACAAAGGTAATTAAGGTAAGGTAAGTAGACATCATTATTTAGAAGTCAGAAACACGTACGGGTCAAATCCAATGCAAGCTTGTTAAACATAGCTAGAACCCTACAAAAACAAAGAGAATTTCAAACCTATACTCTTTACTCCTAAATTTCAAATCCATGACGTGCTAAAGTCAACGACTTAGTTTTCAATTTACCCATTTTAATTGCCATAAGTTATAGCCTACGTATAATCTAGATCCAAATTATTTAGATGTTATTCTTTTGTGTTTATAAGTATAGCCATGGCTAATTTATAATTTAGATGTAAGTGCTTTTTATAGCTTCCCCACCAGAAATTATAATTTAATTAATTTATATTAATAGAAAGCTAAGCATATAGATTTCCCCGCGAACACATATATATTGTTCCGTGGTTGTGACTTGTGAGTGAGAAACACTACAAATTAAAAGAAAATGTTTTCATGCTGGTTGTAGCAAATATATTTTAGGTTTATCGATTAATGTAGTAGCCTAAAATAATTTATGTCATGACATATTGGAATTTTTTAAGGGACTGGGCAAGGTAAATATGAAGGGGAATGTTAAATAGTAGTACTAATTAAGGAGAATATAGGGAAGTATTTTCTTATAAAAAAGAAGAGGAAGCCTTTTGGGAAAGTGATGAATTGAAGTTATTAACACACTAATTTTTTTTAAAGTTTCAATCTTTTTTTATTTTTTAGTTAGTGGCCTATTTTAGAATAATTGTCTTTAGTTAATTAGAAGAGCTTGGCCATCTATATTAACTAATCATACTTAACTCTAGTAAGATTGCTTCTGAGTACAATATTTATAATTTAGACAACAACAAACAATGCGCCATAATAATTTGATAGAAAACTTTTTTTAATCATTGGTTGAGAATGGTACTTGAGATTATGTGGATCAGCTTATAAAATAAAAATCATACAAGTTGACACTAGTGTTCTTTGAAGTGTATACATGTGTTTATATAAATAAGTGCACATTAACATTTCTTATGTTTAATATAGAATTGAGATATTAAATATGGATGTGAGCAAATTGCCTAAGCACTAGTTCCGGCTATGCAAATATTAAAAAAAGTAATATATACACAATTTACTTTGAGATTGGAGTTGAGACAGATGTCAGAGCTACTTCACACAAGTCAATGTCTATATTCTAATGTGAATTTTTTTTTGCTACTACCAAGAGTATGCATTCACCTTTTTGGAGAATGAAGTAACTTCTTTCGGAGTGTATGATTGTCTCTTCTAATAAATGTCATTCACATGAATCAATCATTCGACCTTAAAAATCTAATACAATCTTACACCACTAGACCGATAAATTTATATTCTAATAATTAATATCAACATAATCAACATATCACATTGTGCGTATATTGAGAACATAAAACAATACGCTGTGATTTGGATTGGATATAATATAACAGTGTTATTTAAAACGTACAGATCATCAAACCCAATTAAAGTACCGATATAATGGTATAGTGGTTTAATCAGTGGTTCACTATTTAAACTACTCACAGTTAAAGTTAGATATACATATATTATATATTAATATTAATGTTGAAAAATCAACAAAAAAATCAATTTTTTTTAAAATTTCATTAAAAAAATAAATTTAAATAAAAACTGGCCGATATGACTGGTTTTGACTACTATAATTATATGATCGGTATAATTAATTTATCATTCGTACCGGTTAAACCGGCTGCACCAACCAATTTTTACAACAGTCACATATAATACATCTAAAAGTATCTTTTTAATATTTAGATTATGACACTCTATCCAAAATAATAATTTAGAATATAACACTGTAACCAAAACAATAACTTAGAATATGATATGGTATTATATTGTATGAATGAATGAGATTATATTGAGATTATATTTAAATAAAAATAGTTCTGACAGTTTTGTTAATTTAAAAGTGAAATAGTCAAAAGGTAGGTTCCGGCAGAATCGTTGGAGACTTTCATTCCCCAATATATTCTGTCTCTTATCAGAGTTAAGCTTTGAGAAGGAATGTACACATATGACACACCCAACAACATATATAATCAAAACAACCAATTGTAACCATTTAATAATGATAAATTTGTAAGTAGTGTGAATGTTTTAATCTATTTTTTATGCATTGTCTTGATTTATATCAATCATTGTTAATAAAACGACATCTTGATTTAGTTTTTTTCTTTTCCTTCACTACCACACACATGATTTCCGGGTATCTAGCTTCTTATCAATATTAAAAGGAAAATATACACTTCTTCCATTACGATCCATTCTTCATTTATTCTCTTAAAATATAATAATACAAACTAAAATGCAATCACAATTCTGTCCTCTAAGATATATCTTTATATTCAACTCACTTTTTTTACACTCACTTCAATTATTGTAAAGTTATAAGAAAAATGATTTCTGTAAAATAATTTTGTACACTAGAGTTTGACATTTTCTAAGTTCCATTTACAAAATTATTGTACAAATAAAGTTGTTTAAGTTAAAAATTCCTCACTAAGGAACAACTTGGCAGGTGGATGTTTTTCACCTTTACTTTCCTTATATTAAACACACAGTGATGAACCAGCATTGATGTTCTATGTATTTCTGTCTTGCTTTTGTTACGTTTAGTATAGTACCCTTTATTTCCTTTTACATAATGTTTCCATAAACACTTTCTTATATAAGTTATTTTCTCATGTGTGGCTTCAAACAATTGATGGAAAAAGAAGCCCTCCTTTATTTTGATTTGGACTATTGTGTTTGTCATTCATTTCTTTCTTTCACAATCAGTGTGCCTCGATATGAGGGGACCAATATTGAAATTTGGGTTACTTTTATTTCTCTTTTGTTCATGTTCCTCAGAATGTGCGTCTCAGTATAATAATTTTCTGTGATAGAGAAAGTCAATCCCTTGTGCCATCAACATGTATGGTTTCATTCAATCAATAGTTGCTTTCTATCAGTACCCTGTTAATAAATGAGAAGACATATAATACCTACACCATTCACAAATATAAGTAAAAATCACTTCATTGTAATTTTGAACCTACTACACTTCTAGTACAATATATTCTCTCTTACTGCATCACATATACTAATTTTGGTTATATATTTTAATTAGTGTAGAGAATGAATGCATCATATATTATCAAAGCTAGTTTTAAATGTAAATCAAATAAGTCTTTTTAATATGTTTTACACTACCTAATAGAGACTATTTTGACCATAAAATGATTAATTTGGACACATTTTTTATATTTTTTTTATTAATGAATGTGAAAACAGAGATGTGGCATATATTTTAATATTTATCCATATTAAAAAAAGTATGATTTGAATCTAACATTCAGTGTGTCGGCTGCTTGACATTTACATTTACATATGCTTTGGTATATTTCGATTGACCAACACCATTGAGCAATCTTGTACTATGTTTTCTGTAATCGAAGGATCTAGTTGCCGACTTGTATCATATTTCTGACCACTACTATATCATGCTCTTTACCAAACAATATGATTCCTCATTAAAAAATTGTGTCAAAATTGTTCATGGATGTTGGGGCAGTTTCACTCTTAATAACATAGAAATCAATGTTTCTATTACATTTCAAAGCTCCCTTTCACAATAGAAAAATTCTAATAATATATATATATATATGTAGAGAGAGATTTTTAATTTGATAACCTTTCTATTTAGACCATATATCACTATTTATAAGTTACTTATAACTAATTCACTTATATTAAAAAAAGGCATGTAAAAATAATTATAATTTTCAAATCTATCAAACAATTATATATACTAACATTCCAAAATTATGTATTCATTAATTAGTACCGGAAGTATAAGGTTGGTTTATTATAATATGTAGGAAGTACAAAATGTAAAGTGTAATTATGGAGATGAATATATTTGATATAAATTATTTACTGGTACCTAATTATTATAAATTAGGCTATTACCAATAATAAATAAACTTTCTAAAACTTGAGATCTAAACAGGAGTAAGCTTTTTCCAAGATCTACATTAACATGACTGGATTGAGTGCATGTTGGTTACATATTCCCTTTCTAATAAATTTCCAACTGTTACTCTTTTGAAATATCAACCATGTCATCGACCTAAAAATACTCTCTTTTTTCGATGGAAGGTAAGATACTAATTTTATGAATCATGATTATGACATTATACTTGATAATATAATAATGTTGCAACATAATTCGATCAACATTTGATTTGTAACACAGGGTTAGCTAGTTTAGAAAATGTGTCATTTAATTTGATGTTAATATTATATCTAAATGATTATGATGTTTAAGTAAAATAAACCAAGTATGTATATATATATATATATTTGATTTCCACACCAAAGAGTGGTTGTGCAGATTCTGGAAAGGAAGATTACTACTTATTTTTCCATTTAAATACTCACTTTTTGTTTTGCCAAGCTAGCCTTAAGCATGAATTGATGAATTTGATGATAAGAGAATTTTTTTTTCCTCATAGAGCTGAGTGAACTTGTTATGGGAAATTTTTTAGTCAGTTTATATGAAGTTATATGTATGAGTATTACGTAGAGAAGACAATATTAATTTGAATATTTGACATTATATGATAAACAATTTGAATGAAATAATTAATTAACTACTTTTCGTGTACAAGTCAGGGCAAGACCATTTCTTACCGCAACGTGTCAAAAATGGCAGATATAAAGGATTTATGAAGTGTAGTTAAGGTTTTTTTTTTATTAAATTTATGTGATACTTTTTAATTTATTATTTCTTCTAAACAGTAATTATATTTATTTCATAATTTTCACCTAATATCTTCTATACTAACGAGGTATAAGTAGTCTTGTTAAACACAATCACTAATGTTATATTGATTTTCTAAAAACATACAATTAAAACAAAATATTTTTCCTAAAAGACACTTATTTAGTAACGGAGACAATAGTAATTAGTAATTACATAAAAGTTCATGTATTTATTGTTTAGTGAATGAGAAAATTTAAATGTGAACCTGCATAAAAATGTACTCTATACATTGGTATAGTCATAATTAAAGAATATAAATTATTCATTCATTTTTAGATAATCATGTTATATATCTTCCTTTTGTTATACTTATCCTAATGTTCTAAAATTTTAATATTAAATTATATATTTTTTCTTGTAATTATACTCTTAGTTATTATATCATATTTTTCATATTCAATTTGGTCCTCCAAATCTCATTATTTGAATTATTATTTTTGGGTCTAATGTTCTCCCCTAAATTTTAATATTGAAAGTTTGAAACTTTATAGAAATTTATGTTAGAAATGATTAGAATCTTTAATAATGAGAAATAATAATGTTGTATTTTAAACAAAATAATATTATTTTTATGTTACTTAATTATTCATTATTATCTACCCACTCTACACATCTATGAAGCACAGATACAGATACGTGTATCGGGTACGATACGTATCCGACACACCGACACACCGACACACATTTTTTCTAAAATGTAAGATACGATACGTTCAGGGATACACATATAAATTAATAAAAAATACATAAAATATGATAGAATTATAAGTGTAAATCCTCTTCTTCTCTCCTACCCTTTTTCTTCTCTTATCTTTTAAGAAATAAATGTAAGCCCTTTATTTATATTCTCTATTAATACTCACACATCCTCTTCTCTTTATAAACATACTAAACGAAAAAAAACTAAGAAATAAGAAAGGTAAGTCATTTTCTGTTTGCTCTTCACGACATACCTATGGCGGTAGATGCAGTAACACTAAGCACCAGCCGGCGACGTTATGGATCAGAAAGTACTAGCTATTCGAGGGTCAATGTGGTGTGATGGTAAGTTGGTATGATGTGACCTTTAAATAAGTGAGTGTTTATTGAAAATAAATTTATCTTATCATAAAAACGAATCTATATATCCTATATTTTATTGAAATCGAATCTATATATCCTATATTTTATTGAAAACGAATCCGATACGTGTCTTGATATTTATTTTTATTTTTTTATTATTTTTATTTTTAGACGAGGATATTTGGCGAATCCGTGCTTCATAGCTTCACATAATTAAACAACAATATTTAAGAAATGAAATTGTCGTTTTTTAATTAATTTTTCCTTATACAATTGTCATTCTCAAGATTTAAGATAATATTATTTTCAATTATACCCTAACTCTTATTATTAGGGTGATGTAAAACAAATGTGAAATAAAGTAGAGAGAAGAATTAAAATAGGTATAGAAAAAAAAGAAGAAGAATTGTGTAAAAAAAATATTTGTGTAAAAAATATAACATGACACTTGTAAATAAACTGTGGGAGTAGTTAGTAATATAATGTATGTATATAATGAGAAAATTTTATACGGAGACGCGTGTAACATATTACTTTTGGATACAAGTATATTTTATGATTTTTGATATTATCATTTAAGATTAAATTTAATTAGAATTAAAATATTAATATGTTATCAGAATTTTATTGGTTATTTTTATGTAGTTTTATTTCCATACACCTCTTTCTATTAAATATATTAGTGAATAGTAGTGAGAATTTAAGTAGCAAATGGTGAGTTGGGTGGTTGCATTTAATGAAACCCCTAATAACAGTAACAGTGCCTCAAAATGAGTGTTTTCCTTCGGTAATATTGCTGCTGCTCTAACTATAACATTCATTCATTGTTTTGTTAAAAACTCGATACACAAAGGGTCGAGGTAAGTTTGTCATCTACGGTGTCAGTAATTAAAGAAATGAGTTCTAGATAAGTTAAGGATTTCATTTTTTTATAAGCAACACTATTATAAAAAAAAGCATAGTGAATACCAACCCGATTACAAGTTATAGTAAAAATTAATACAACTAGAAGGATCAATACATTATTATATAAAAGAGAATGAATTAACAATCACATTGTTAAAAAACTCTAACTAATATCTAATTTGAATTAAATTCATGATTAGAATCCCCACTAAAGATTACATTATTGTTTCTTATACTCTAGATATATCAAATTAAGTAAACTACAATATTCTTGAGACATATATGCAATCAACAATATTAGACTAATATATGTACCTGAACAATATTAGAATCTCTGCCAAACAATATTAGATGGTATATGTAAGGGAAGGCAATCAACAATATTGAATTTAATATGTACACACTGATAATGTAAGTATCTTTTATATGATCAATAAATTGTCCATCATTGATTTATTAATTATCATTAGCTGTCAAACAAAAGTAATACAAATCAATGGTGAATAATATGCTAATAGCGTAAAAAAATTTATATGATGAATGGACAGATTTTAAACTCTTAAATAATACCTATTTATATTAATTTTGGGAGATGCCAAATAGAATATGAGAAGTGATCAAAACAAGAGTTATATTTTGACAGGGATACACTTCATTAATTATATTAATGATGTAGTATTAATTTAATATACACCTACTCAAATGCTCAATGGGCAAAGTTGATGTAGATTAATGAGAGATTTGAAGTTTGAGTCAATTGAAATGCATTTATATTAAATACTTTATTAGAAAGAATTTTGTTATCTATAATAATTCTACTCCATTAGTTTGATAGAGAGGAATCAATTTACTCCATAAGTAATTTAAAAAATATAGTTCACATTTTAGTTACACGGTCTAAGATGTACAGTTGATTTTTTTAAACTTACTTCTAGATAGTAGATCCCCTCCTAATTAGATAAGGGCAATTGCGTGGAGCCAAATTCCTTTATCCGAAAGGGGATCAGTCGTTCCACTTTCGTCTCATTGTGTCCAAATTTAATGGACAATTGCCATCTACTTAAAAAGAATAATAGAAAAAACAGAAAATAACATTTTTATATTATTTAGTTGGTTGTGATTAACTTAGACATT
Source organism: Lupinus angustifolius (assembly GCF_001865875.1). NCBI lineage: Eukaryota > Viridiplantae > Streptophyta > Magnoliopsida > Fabales > Fabaceae > Lupinus > Lupinus angustifolius. The sequence continues at coordinate 19,925,408 of NC_032017.1, forward strand.
ATATCTAAATTGTGAAAACTCCTGCACCACACTTTATTTTGGATGTAAAGCCCATCACTAAACTCAGTTTCATTTATTTCCCATTCAACCATCAACCACCTTAGCGATCCCATGTTCTTTTCTCTATTTATCATTGCTATTCCAATATGATTGCCAAAAGTATGTTAATCAGCTATATAGCAAATCCATTTTGGGCTTAGAATTTGAACAAAATTGCAATGAATTGGATTTTTTAATTCTTGAAGAGATTTAATGTAAATGCAATATGAAATCTTTGGTTAATTAATGTTCGGGGTTTTTACTATTTCAGCTCGAACAAATTTACTTTTATTAAAGAACATATAGTTTAAACTAAAGAAAACAAGCAAACAAAGAAGTTGTACTCGTCAACAATTAAGTCAATCGGTTGTTGCGTGTGTTTTTTGGTCTTTTAATTTAGTGCATTGAACATTAATAAAAATCCAACATGCCCTGAGAATTGAAAGATGTAACAAAATAAGTGTTGTCACATGTCTTATAATAGTTTAAGTAGCAATCCCATTTGAGCAAGAAAATGAAAGCATTGATTTGTTTACTCACATAATATATCTTTATGTTTAATATTTACACCACAAGTTTGGATAAAAAATCATATATCTCAAAAAATTCATATTTTCATGTCCCAAGCTAATCACATTAAAATAAGTAATTAAAAAAATTAATTTTCTGTTTTTATGTTTTTTTTCTTAACTAGTTAACATTTTTTGATAGAATTAGTAGACAATGGGACACTAAATCTTGTAACAAGTAATCTCAATTCAACAAGTTTCTTATTTGTATAGTATGTCTGAACAAGATTTAAGACAATTCATGTCTACAAGCATTTCTGTAATTCATTCTATTTCAAAATATGTAATACCTTAATAGTTACTACAAGATACTTATGTGTAATTACCTATCAACTAATTTTTTTAAACATGTCGATGGAGATTTTATCATGTATATGGAAAAAGCTGAGACAAACTAGGGACACAGTGCTGAAAAAAATCACATAAGAAGCATGTTATTTGAACTAAAATATGAAAATTTTATCTTACAATAAATAAGATTATCTCTTACACATACAATATCTGAAGAAAATGTAATGAAAACGTAGCAAACAGACAACATTATGAAATTGGTTATTGGTGTAATATTGTTGATTGAGGTAAATATGTTTTGTGAAAAGATTTGTGTATAGAGAATGAAAAAAGAAAGATATATAGAAGTAGCGAAGAGAGTGGGGGGAAAGGAATCACAGTGACACATGAGGATGAGGGTATCTTTCTCTGTCTAATAGTATTTATCCAAGGTCACCTTATTCTGTGTGTTTTGACTAACACAAACACAAACACTAACACTAACTATAGAGAGAGAGGGAGAGAGAGAGAGAGAGAGAGAGAGAGAGAGACCTTGTGCCTTGTGGTGTGTGTTTCTTCCTTCTTCATCTTCTTCTTCTTTCTACTGTCATTTTCTTGTTTATACTCTCGAGGAAAACAAAACCCAAATCCATATCCATCCACCTCCTTTCATTTCTAGGATTATTTATTTATTTCCCTTCCTTCTACCTTTCTCACTGCTTAACAACAACACTAGTAATTCCCTCTCTCTCACATTCACTATCTCTTCATCATCATGTCTCTTTTTGTTTTTTAAACTTATTTGACACTTTCTCCTTCACCACCCTTCCCTTTAAGCTTCTTCTCTCTCTCAGTTTTCAACAGATTCTTTTCCAGGGAAGAGAGACATATAGGGAGGGAGAAAAATCTGAGGATTATATATCTGCAACAATATTGCACTTTAACTGCTTTGTATGTGTATCTTCCTTAATAAAAGTAAAAGGAAGCTCTTCATTTTTGTATATAGTTTGTAAGAAGATGCCAACAACAGCATCACCTGATCTTTCTCTTCACATAAGCCTTCCAAGCACCTCTACCTCTTGCAATAACACTAATGCTATAACTAATTATGAATCCCTTTCCACTACAACTGTGTCTCAAGCCCACACAGAACTCTCTCTTGGAAGAAATTTCACATCTTCAGAGGAAACTCCACAAAACCCTTATTACCAAAACCAAACTCATTTCAATCATCTTCATCACAACAAAAGTACTACTACAACTACTACAACTACTACTACTGCTACTACTACAAGTACTAACACTCCCTTGAATCATATAAACTATGATGTACCATTAGATGGGTTGAGACCAATCAAGGGGATTCCAGTGTATCACAACCGTTCATTCCCTTTCTTGCCTATGGACCACTCAAGAGATTATCACAAAGATCAACAACATCATCATCAACAACAACAACAACAACTACAACAAAATATGTGCTTATATCATCATGTACCTTCTTATCCTTCTTTGTCTTCTTCTTGTCCATCGCCTTCGCCCTACTTCACGGGGCCAGGTTTGGATCCCATGTCTCTAAGAGCAGCCACTGCAGCTGCTACAAGGTTTAATGGGATTTGTGGTGGTGATGCTTTCAAATCTCTCCCATCATTGCACCAACATCACTCACAGTTTGGGATTTCCCCTAACTTAGAGCAATCTTCTGGGTTGATGAGATCAAGGTTTTTGCCTAAACTTCCTATCAAGAGGAGCATGAGAGCACCAAGAATGAGATGGACAAGCTCCCTCCATGCTAGATTTGTTCATGCTGTTGAGCTTCTTGGTGGCCATGAAAGTAAAGATCCCCCCCTTATCTTAACAAATTCTTCAAGCCTTTTCTATTTTTCTTAAAATTTAACTAAAAATAATTAAGGGTCTCTCGCTAAGAAGATAGAATAAGTTTTAATGTAACAATACATTACTTTCTGATACAAATTTTCTATATTAGATTCCTTAATAAGAAGACTACCACTTAATATTGTTAGAGTTTATATATATTTTTTTATTAATTATGAGTCAAAGTATGTGTATATTAGGTGGGGTTTTTTTGTTGTGTTTTTGTTTTGTCTAGCTATTGCGGCTTTGTCTAATGTAATTAGATGGTGAATTTTAGGAGCTACACCAAAGTCAGTTCTTGAGCTCATGGATGTGAAGGATCTTACATTAGCTCATGTGAAAAGCCATTTGCAGGTACTGTTTTGGTTAATTTGAATAACCCTTTTTGTGTTATATCTCTCTCTATGTTCATGTGGGGCGGTCTATCTTAGTGGCACGGTAACCAATGAAGAAAGCAGTGAATGAATGAAGGAGTGGCGTGAATTTAAAGACTTTAGTAAGTGATACATGTAGGGGGAGGCTTTAAAGGTCTGAAACTATTCAGACACAAACAACTTCTGCTTTGAAAGAGAGAGAACAGACAAATTTAGTCATCATTTTCCAATAATTCACTCTCTCATTACTACCTTTTGAGACTTCAACCTAGTGATTAATGAGGTCACCTAGACAATCCCACAATCCAACACATTTGAATACTCTCAGAATAGAGTGAGTGAGAGAGTGAAAATAAGAAGAGGTGTCAATGGAAATTGGTTTTTATATTGTTTTAATTTGTTATAAGAAGATTTTGTTACTCTCATTTCCAAGAGTTGAGTTTATAGAACCCAAAGTAAATACATTTCATTGGGAAGTGTCAATTTGAATAAAGAAAAGAATTATCCAACTACTTTTTTAACGTCTCTACCTTTGAGCAGAGGCTAACAAAATTCATAAAAGGTTGGTTTTGATTTTCATACTAATAGTTTTCTTGTCTTATTTTATATATGACTTTTTTGCCAGATGTATCGAACTGTTAAGACCACTGACAAGCCTATTGCTTCTTCAGGTAATTCATATTGTTTATTACTCCTCAAACATTTATCATAAGCACACAAGTGTATATATATATATATATGTTTGTAACTTGACAAAGAAAAAAATGTTAGCCACTTGTTGTATTCATGCTCTACATTATTTACTAGCACTTTTTATTTTACCTTAACTATTCCTTTCTTTTACTGCAAACCCTTTTAAAGGCTTTTCACAGAGATATCAACTATCCAACAAGGGAGTCCACATTAAAATAATTATATACACACTATAAAGATGCATTGAACCACATATGTATACATGTAATATGGCAAACAAAAGTGAATGCATGTATACATGGAATTGTGCTCATGGCTTTGGCTTGTAGGGCATTCAGATGGATCAGGAGAGGATGACATGTCTCCAATAGGCAGCAGTGTCGACCGAGGCGGCGGTCTTAGTCAATTTCCCGACCACCAAAGAGGGCTGCCGGATCAGCCAGTTCAACAAGATATGGATTACACTTCTACCACTCCTACTCTTTGGAGTAATTCCTCAAGGTACATTCACAGTTCCTCTTTCCCTTTCTCATGAAATTCTCACATTGCCTGTGTTAATTCTTGGATGTGATTTATACACACTTATTGGAATAATTCATTTGAAGCCAGTTAATTTTAAGATGGAATCTAAATCTCTTACTAGAGACCATAAACTAATTCAAGTGCTTTATTATGTGTACATTGCCTTTATTTCATGTACATGTATATGTTATTGTTAGTGTGGGATATTGCATTACTTGATTTTGCTTTTTGTTTCTTTCTGCGTCTCTTTGAAATCAACTAAAACTCACGTCCACAATTTTTTATTGAAGAGAGGTTTCTTGTATGAGGATGAGCCTAAGTACAGTACTAAAAAGGTTTCTTTTCACTTAATGAGGTCTATTTTGAAAAGAAAAACATGTCCTTATTCTATCCTCCATTATATTGCACAAAACCCACATGAACAGTTCCTTGTTATGGAATATCTAGTGCTACCTTCCTTCAAATATTCTATCTAGCTTTGAAGCAAACATATAGGGGTCTGAAATCTGTCTTACACAGAGATTAATGTAGAACTTTCTTTAAGTATTTAGGTTTCATGAATAACAAGTGCAACATATATATGGCATGTGCCTTTTTGTTGTGCCTGTGAGGCTGTGATCACATATTCACATAAAAGTTCAATATAAGCTATACACAGTTCCAGGGCTTTAGTTTATTAGTGACTACATATCTAAATTTGTCTATTTTTGCATACATTTGTTGCATACTAGAGTCAACATATAAAGCTAGCTAGATATTCCTTTTAAAGTAAATAAAATACAAATAGTATTTATAGTATTCAAATTCAACTGCTAGGCCATAGCATGGTGCCAACCAAATCATGATCTAATGGCTTCTATAATCCTAGTAAGAGTTGAATATATTGTTTGCACTTTTCAATGCTACAAAACCAAAAAGGCATAGCCTATTGCTTTGTTCAAACAATGGTGTATGCTAATCTGAGTTAGAAATTTGGTGTCATCAATTAATTCTTTCTTCTATATAATAAGTTCAAGTGACAAATAGTCATAGTAAAAAAAGTTATAGTTCCTTTATTAAACATAAATAGTAGTATAATAACACTAGCTTAGACTAGAACATAGTACAAAAACGTTAATATATATACAAAATCAATAGCTTATAGCAGCTCCTCCTTGGCTTATTTTCCCATGTATTCTATCTGAAAATATATTGAAGATAGATATATTTTTAAACTTGATACACCCTTATACAAAAAATTCATATGGCAACAGTACTATACATCAAATAGTTGATAATTTGTGAAGTATAGAAAGTGATGTAACTTTTGCATTTTTTTGTGACCAGTTATAGAGAGCCATGGCAAACTACTACTAAAGATATTGATGGTATCAGACCGCCAACTCTACGGTCACAAACAAGACCCAGAGTTCTCCAAAATCAGGTGTGTATATATATATATATATATATATATATATCTACTCATGGATAATACTACTTATTTTGTTAAGTCACTATTTTATTTCTCTTTAAGTTACAAGTAATTATTCCCTTGTATATAGTGTTAATTATCATAATAATATCAAATAAACCAAACAGGAATGTGATTCAATCAACCTCAGAAACACTTTGGGAGGATCTAATTTGGAGTGCAATAAGATTAATCCAAACTTGGAGTTCACATTAGGTAGACCAGATTGGAATGGCAAACAAAAGTCCTAATTTTGATTGGTTCCCTTATTGTCTTTTTATTTTGCATTTTGTTTATAACCCATGGTGATGTTAGATATATGTATGAATTGGTTCCTAGGAGATGAAGAGAAAATCCCTACATAACTTAAGTTAGTTCTTTTTGGGTGTATTTTAATGAGTTCATGAATAGTTTTGTTTATATTTTGTTTTTATTTCAGCCTCTACATTAATGAGTTATGATGATTTTAGTCTCTGTGTTTTGTTTAATATTTAGTCCATTTATTCAAACAAGTTCATGAAAGTTTTATTTTTGCCAACTAATCCTTATTTTCTCTCCTCTTCATTTGAGTTTGTTTTTCTATTTTCCCCATATTACTAATGTATCTTTCATCCTTACATACTAGTATAGTAAAATTTCATATCTTTATCACATTTTCCAGAATTATTTTCCACAAGATGAAATAAACACATAATATAGTTTTATATGTGAGGAGGCACTATCTATTGTGTTTCTAATAATATAACTATACGTTAATGATATAATAGAAATAATATACGAATATCACTAAAGCAATCATATATAGTAATACAAACTAACCACCACAAGCTCTTAGTTTCATGTATATAATAACACTCATTTAGATAATTGAGTCCAACATTAATTTTGAAATTGTTTATTTATTTAAACAAACCATCTCGATCCCATTAAAGGCTTGATTATCTTTTCTTTTCACAATTTTCTTGAATTACTTTCCAAAATATGAAATAAACTAAATTTTTATATTCAACGGGGCAACACTTCGAAGAAACTAACAAATCATATGTTGGGAAAGCTATCCTAATAATACCTAAATGTGTCCTAATGATACGTAATTCAAGAGATAAAAGTAGTACTGAAAATGAGCCGAACCGAGTTGAATCAGAGTTCTACTCGGTTCAACTTGAAACTCAACTCGAGTATGATACAAATTCTTTTTTTAGCATTAGTGCTGTTCGATTAAAGTTCACAAACTATTCAGTTCAGTTTGACTTGGTTCATTTGAACAACGCAAATAATTAATTCATTTAAAAAATATTATAAAAGGTTATAGATATAAATATAAGATTGTTTGTATATATAATAACAATAAATATAAAAAATATTGTATGAGTCATGATATAATAACAATACACATAACAAATTAATATATATATATATATAACTCAAATAATTAATTAAATTTTGAAAAAAATACTTCCAAAAAGTTATATATATATATATAATCTTATTTATATATATAATATCAATAAATATAAAAAATAATATATAGGTAGTAATAAACTTAAAAATTAGTTTTATATATATATATATATATATATATCGAGTCAGCTGATGAACTTAATGAGTCAAACAGCTCAAGTTCAACTCATTTGGTTTATTTAACGAGGTTAACTTCCATTTCAAGTTCAACTCATTTGGTTTATGAATCATGTTTATCAAACTAAATAACGGTCGAATTTTGATCATGAGCCCTAAATAAAAGGCACGAAGGAGAGCATTACCCATATCCGTCTGTATCTGTACGGGTACCCGTGTGCGAGTATTCACGGGTATCTCTAGGTACCCGCGGATTTCCTATATTATAAATGAATTTTTAATTTTTTACTTCTCTTATGTTTTAAATGAGATAAAACTTAATTATTTTTGTACATTTTGATTGAATATTTGGCAAAAATGCTATATTTATTGGTGTTTTCTATTTGTGTGATTTTTTCTTGTCATTTCCTTAACAAAAAGTATATATATTTTCTTTGTAAAACATGTGTATTTCTACGATGTAATAATATTTGTAGGGTGTTTCACCACCAAACTCAATAAAATATGTAAACAAAGTAGAAGGAAAAAATATATATAGTACAATGAATGTTAGAATAATGTACTTTTTATTTTAATTAAATATAATATATTAATCATATAAATAACGGCTACTCGCAAGCACGGGTATCATAATACCCGTACCCGCCCATATGTACTACGGGTATTTTTAAAAACTCATTTATAATACCTACGGGTACCCGTTTGTGACTCGTACCCGTGCCCATACAGGTTTTACCCGCGAGTACCCACGGCTACGGGTTTTTTGCCATCCCTATTTGAGAATCATTAGGATAAACAATTTAAGCTAACAATTTGCTTGCTGAAAATAGAATGCACAAATCAAGCACCAATATCAGCACTAACCGTGGCCAAGAACTTATATTTCAAGTTAACCAGAAGCGCTAAACAGGCTGATATGAGACTAGGAAGAATAACGGTGCACAAATGACTATAACGGTTGGTTGATTCAAAATGACCATAAAACCCTATAAAATAAGAGAACTCCCAGTAGGAAAAATAACAGAAAAAGGGTGCAAATAATCTGCTATGAACATTCCAGAAATTCTTCATATTACTCAAATGCCCCAAGTTTTTGTTTTCTGCTTTTCCCTTCAGAATTTATACCCAGTTAATGATAAAATACCAACTTTTCAGGTACTTTTTTTAATTCAAACTTTTCAGGTTAATTTAGTAGACATAATTTTCTGCTCTTGGTTGTATACAACGTTATTAATTTTAGTACTGTGTGATGGGTAGCTTCAGTAGTATTGCACATGCATCCTTGTTCACACAGATGCAGCAATTACAACTTATTCCATAATTACATAAATTATCAGAGATATCAGAAGGGCAAGTTCATGTCTGCTACAAGTTGTACAATACCAGATAACAACGTTGGCTAACGAAGCAAAGCCACTGTTTTTCCAACTTCAAAATTTGAAACACAATACATACAATCCAATCTGGAGTTTTTTATCAACACTACTGTCTGCTTATAAATGCAAAACCTAATGATAGGTATCATACATACCAGCCATCAGAACAAGCGCCATTACACAACAATCATCTTGTAACTTAGGAGTTACGCTGAAGCATATATAAGTGATCAGTGATCAACACCTAATCTGAATCTTTGTGCGGAAGGTTGCGGGTACCCCAGGAAGCAGAGTAAGTTGAAATTGCCGATCCAGTTGCGCTCAATGAGTGTTTCACAAATCCAAGGCTCTTATTAGTCACCAACCACACGGTGTAAAAGAATGCAATCCACCCTGGCTCGCATCAATTTCATGTCCAGGTAACATTACAGTGTTAGTCAACAGAAAAGAAAATAAAAAAGCAACACTGTAAAAAAAAACCATCAATGAAACATAAAGCATTGTTAGAATCTCAGATGTTCATTCCGGAAGGACAAAATCTGTTGCTATTTTATAGTTGGACATGCCACAGAACCTCTGCAGTTCTGCACATATCTAGTAATAATTTGGTTGAGTTGAGATCCAAAGGGATGAGTTCCTTCCTCAATTCAGGTCTATAGCAACTATTTCAACTTGCAAGTGCATCAGCATTCAAATAAAGGGCATATACCCCATTAAATCACCCGTGTCTATTATGATTTCTGTAGAAGGTCTTTGTCAATAAGATATGCTAGTAGATTAGAGTACTGTTCCACATCCTAGCCACAAACTAACACAATAATTAATCTGAAAAACTGTCATTCTTCCTATTTCAATTTTCATGAAAAGGATGCAGTGCAATTGAAGCTCATGGTCTTAGCTTATACTAAGATCATATTTTGACGAACATCCCACTAAAAACATATAGACAGCCCCAACCTATTATTTTTTGGTTTACACAGTTCACACAACACAACCAAACAATTTTTTCATAACAATTTCATAGTGTAGCATACGTAGGTGGCTTGGCGTTTCTTAGCATTTCATATTTAAAGGAACAAGAATGTGGTTTGTTTCATGAACAAATGTCTGTTGTGCTGCAGGTGCGTTAAACACAGTCTAAATGTTGCAAGTTAACGAAGGCTGTTCGGTGCACATACTCAAACAATTTGTCAAATTTTGCTGCACCAGCTTGCACTAGTGCAACCATTGTATTGATCAGTTCCTTTGGGATTACGTGTAGCAGCCCCTATAAAAGGAGACTTGTTGCATGGTTCCAAGCATCCCACATCCACAGAACTTCCAACCATTCTTTAGAATTCATATAAAAGAGTTAGCATTATTTTGTAATGTCTTCTCTTTGTATATGATGATTGCAAAAGTATACAGATGTGAGAAAATACAATGAGTGGAGTGTAAGTATATTCTCCATCGCACTTCCTTAGTGAAATATTGGTTTGTTGCCTTTTCCCGTGGATATATGCTATAAGTCAACCACATAAGTTCCTTGTGCCATTTGTTCATGCACATTCTGACATTCACAGAAAATTTTTGCTATGTTTATGCCTTTGGACCCCCATATTGCAACAAATAGCAAACAAGATTGACATGAAATACGATATATGGCAGAGTAGAGAGAAAGCAATGAGGTCATAAAACAGTTTGTTACCTGTAGTTATCAGAATAGCCACAGTTGTCCAAAACACAACTGTGGAAATAGCAAATATGGCAACTGATAATGCTCCAATACATATAGCTGAGACAAAAGCAAAGAACAGAGCCAAGAATCCTCCGGCTGCTACTAAAGATATGAGAAGTGAGACGACGATAGCATTTATAGTTGCAGCCACTAGGAAAAGCAAAAAGACAAGAAGTCCAGTCAATGCAACAAGGGTAATTGTTCCAACCTGCAGAAATTTGGAAGACAATTCATAAACATTGACAGAAGATAACTATTATAATTACAAACAAATGATTGAATATGTTTTTTTAGTCTTACTTTAATTGATTGAGGTTTTGTGTTTAGGTTATTACATAATCTAAAATTTTGGTTGTAGTCTTTGGTGATCATGTGACTAACACCAACATGTCATACTAATGGAAAATTGTCCTTTTGACACATTTTCAACATAGACTAAAACCATAATGACAAACTAAAGTAAGGTTTAAAAAAGGAAAAAAATTGGGGGACTAAAATCAAACTTTACTACATTTTGAGGGGCTAAAAACATAAAACCTATGCATTATATAGAAACTTCACCTATTGACAGAAGCTAACAAAATGTAGACAAAATAATAATATGCTTGCAATATAGATAAGGTGGTGGTTTTGAAGGTATGAAACTTGAAAACGAGGGTTTCAGATTAGAGTGGGGGAGTTATAATTGCAGGAGTGAAGTGAAAAGCATTGAAGTATTAGGTGAAGTGAGTAACTGAAGTTAGAAACAACAGATAATCATGTATGTGAGAATCTCACATGCCACTAATTGGTTTTATGATTACAAGGAATAGGTTAAGGTAAATGACAATCTTGGTTGCAGAGTCAATAATAAACATGAAAGTTAGTAAATTACATATCAGAGAAGGTAAAACATCCAAAAAAATGATGTTTTTTCATTTTAAATGTAGAAACTGAAATAAGAATTAGTTTAAATTTGGTGCAGTTTTGTATAATTTACCAATTAATCATATTCCATCACTATGAGCCACTTTTAAGTAGTACTTATTACAAGAAACAAACACTTGAAATGAGATAAAGTAATGGTTATAAATTTTTGAAATGAGATGTTTTAATCATTATTATTAATCGCTTTCCACAAGACATAATATTGCAGTTTTGATTTTTCTACAGCCGAATTATGACCACAAATTCGGTAATTTTTCATGTGATTCTCAGAATTGTGATTAAATGCAACAGAAGAATATTACAGATTGAAATCCAATTTAGAAATACGGAAGAATCTTCAAAATAGTAAGAGAATAGTAAATGAATAAAATAGCGGAAGAAAATCAAAACTGGCATGGTAAATAAAAAATGATTGTAATATCTACGCATGTAAAGATTTATACACAAATATTATTCTTATAATGATTAAATATGAATAGTGAAAGAGAGAGAGGTTATGGATACTAACGGAGATGAGAAGGAGAGGGCGGAAGGGAGTGCCGGCACGAGACCATCGAAGAAGGTGATTAGCAGTGTTTCTAGAAGCTTCGGGAATGAGAGGAACATTGTGAGAGATAGAGGCTTTGATCCGGTGCAGCAAGGGTACAGTGTTACCCGAATCGGGGAACAGAATCGGGGAAATGAAAAGTTGAAGGAGTTGCAACAAATTGATATCATTTGTTGTCTTATTCTTCTGGAAGCTTCTTTCTTTTTCTTCTTCTCCGTTAAGCTTCTCTGCCATTTCTGAGTGAGTGAGATAGTGATTGTTGAAGATGGAAACAGAATCTGAGTGTGAAGAAATGTTCAAAACAATAAAACCAGACGTATAGATTTAGCAACTGTTTCACTATCAAACTAAGATACTATAACTGACACCTGTACTTACATGCACACCCTACACGTTTTTCTCGCTAATATTATATTATGTTATCCCTCATCCTTTGTATAACTAATGTCATTTCAAACAAATATCACTAATTAAATATTTCACATTTGGGTATCGACATATATATATTATTAAAGTATTAAATCAACACCTTGTTATTATGTAAGTATATACACATGAATATTTCATTAGTCACACTTATTATACAAAACTCCTCATTTCACAACTTCATTTCAAGATTTGTAGAACCCATTCGATAAAAAAATTTAAAGTATTATTGAAGATGCACAAAAAAGTAAAAATAAAATTATAATCAAATAACATAAAAATCATGAAAGTATTCTTTCCGATAGTAAAGGGAGAAATACATTATTAATGTGGTATTTTTACTATTTAAATATATTGATATAACATTTTTAAAACTTAAAATAAAACCATTAATTTATCTTTTCAATACTATAAGTTTGACGAATGTATATGAGATTTTTTAGTACCAACAAAGGTATGATGGTGAATTAATTTATTTTGGACTATATGATTGTCCGTTCCAACAAGTGTCTCTGAATAAGTGTCACTTAAATGAATCAAACAATTAATGTTTGGTCATCCTACGAATTTAAAAGAACCTTACACAATTACATAAATACCTCTTTACTAACCACTCCATAAATCTGAAACCCCATAGCTGCAAAACCACCATCCTCTTCTCTTGTTCATCTCCACGTACTTCTTATATTAACTTATCCACAAATCGCAATTACTTCACTTAACCTCCAACCTTTGACACATGTACCATCATTTTTCTTATCTTCATGTCTGGGGTCATTAAGATATCTCGTTTCCTCCTTTTTATTATTATCTTTGTACATACTTCAAGAGTGAAGTGTAAAAGTTTAATTTTTTTCTACTTCTATACTTAACTCATGAAATTGGAAAAATCTCATAAATTACATAGTTGTGTATCTATCACCTTATGGCTTTAGGTAATATGATCGATTTTCATATCTATTTTCGTATTTGTAATCTTAAATGTTTATTTTGCAATAATAGATACAATAAAGATAATTGTCATCACTAAATATCATCATTCAATGTTTATGATATACTTGAGGTTGACATCCTATCTAATTTTACAAGTGATTGAGTTTAAAAATATGTTAATGACATACTCTCATAAAACAAATTTTAACATTTTAATCTTAACCTTATATAACTAGACCAAAGTGATAATTCCAATATAAAAATGATGATTTTGTTATTCAACAATCTTAGTATTAAGTTTAAAAAGCCATATATCATAATCTCATATTCAGAATTACATAAAATATGAGAAAATATTATATTTACTAATCTAATAAATATTTATATATATGCATTTTATTATCTATCATTCGTTTGAAATGTTTTTTTAAATTAACAATAATTAAATATCAATAATAACAGTATATAGAATTTATATAATGCCTGTACATACATTTTTTTCTCATTCTAATAACAAATATAAGGCTTTTGTTATGGAACAATGAGATTACTTAACACTTAAGAGTGAATCTAAATCCTGCAAGTGCTGCCAGAGCATTGTTGGTTAGCCTCACAATACTTTACGACCATAGTAATAAGGACACGTGCCCAAAGTTCATAAACAAAAAATGACGTAGGCACTTTATAAAAAAAACTCTTAGCTTAATAATACTACTATATTATCAGTACCCCATAATAATACTAAGAAATTGAAAAGAAAAGTGCCAACCTGGGCTCTCTCATAGACTCATACATATCAGTTCAACTAACAAGAATACTCTAGTAATCAAGATTTTCCTCTTACAAAATTATGATTTTATGATAAATAAAGGAGTATATTTTCATAATATTTGTTATTTGTTATTATATAGTACTAATATTATAAAAAAACAAAGAAAATAGTAATATGATAATACATTTTTATTTTATATATAATGAAATGGAATAATGTTTTTGCTACTGAAAACACATGTAAAGTTATGGACTTGTCTTCTTGGGTCTTTGAGGGACGTGGGTCCCGCTTGCATGTGCGTTAGCTCCTCTTCCATTCTCACCTTCACTCTCTTCTATGCACACCACTTTTTTCACCATTCTCATTACTCTCTCTTCTCTTCTCTCTCTCACAAACACCATGGAGAAGTTCAAGTTCGAATCTTTTCTCTTTTTCCTATCTGGGTTCCTCTCCCTCACTGTTTTAGTTTTCTGCCAAAACGACGACGCTTCAGTAATGCTATCTCTCAAGAAAAACCTCAACCCACCCGAATCTCTCGGGTGGACCGACCCGAACCCATGCAAGTGGAGCCACGTCACTTGCTCCGGCGACAACCGTGTAACCCGGATCCAAATCGGGCGCATGAACCTCCAAGGCACTCTTCCACCCACTCTCCAAAACTTGACCCAGTTGCAGCACTTGGAGCTCCAATACAACAACATTTCGGGACCCATACCCGACTTAAACGGGTTAACCTTGCTCCAAGTCTTCATGGCCAGCAATAACCGCTTCACTTCATTCCCAACTACCTTCTTCAATGGTATGTCTCAGCTTCAAGTAGTGGAAATCGATAACAACCCTTTTGAGGAGTGGGAGATACCTTTGAGTCTTCAAAATGCTTCTTCACTTCAGAATTTCTCTGCTAACTCTGCTAGTGTTAGAGGCAAGTTACATGATTTCTTTGGCTCTGATGTTTTCCCGGCTTTGACCCATTTGCATTTAGCGTTTAACAAAATTGAAGGAACTTTGCCTTTGAGTTTTTCTGGGTCACAGATTGAGACCCTTTGGTTGAATGGACAAAAGGGTGATGGTGATGGTGATGGTGATGGTGATGCTAAACTTGGTGGCACTGTTGAGGTTTTGCAAAACATGACTTTTTTGACTGAGGTTTGGTTGCACTCAAATGGTTTTACTGGCCCTTTACCAGATTTTTCAGGGTTGAAAAGCTTAAAAGTTTTGAGCTTGAGGGATAATAGTTTCACCGGTCCTGTTCCGAGTTCGTTGGTGAGTCTTAAGTCTTTGAAAGTTGTTAACTTGACTAATAACTTTCTTCAGGGACCAATACCAGTGTTTGGTCCTGATGTTGAGGTTGATATGAGTAAGGATTCGAATAGATTTTGCTTGGCTGGTCCTGGTGATTGTGATCCCAAGGTGCAGGTTTTACTTTCTATTATTAGACTTTTCGGTTATCCTCAAAGGTTTGCTGAGAATTGGAAGGGGAATGATCCTTGTAATGATTGGCTTGGGATTACTTGTAGTAATGGGAACATTACTGTTGTCAATTTTCAGAAGATGGGGCTTACTGGTGTCATATCACCGGAATTTTCCAAGCTCAAATCACTGCAAAGACTTGTGCTTGCTGATAACAATCTCACTGGCTTAATTCCTGAGGAACTTACTAGTTTGCCTGTGCTCACTCAATTGAATGTCGCAAACAATCAGCTTTTCGGGAAAAAACCAAGTTTTAGGAGTAATGTGATTGTTGACAGCAGTGGCAACAAGGATATAGGGAAGGATAAAAGCAGTTTGTCCCCTCAGGGTCCAGTGTCTCCAACAGTTCCAAGTGCAAGGGGAGAAAATAATGGGAGTTCTGAAAATGGTGCCAAAAAGTCTTCTTCCCATGTAGGAGTGATTGTGTTTGCCACGGTTGGGTCTGTATTTGTGGTTTGCTTGATTGGTTTCTTAGTTTTCTGCTTGCTTAGGATGAAGCAGAAGCGCTTAAGCAGGGTCCAAAGCCCAAATACACTAGTTATTCACCCTCGCCATTCTGGTTCGGATAATGAGAGTGTGAAGATTACGGTTGCAGGTTCAAGTGTGAGTGTTGGTGGTGTTAGTGAAACTCAAACCATGGGTGGCAGTGAGGCAGGAGATATGCAAATGGTTGAAGCCGGAAATATGGTCATTTCCATACAAGTCCTGAGGAATGTCACTGACAATTTCAGTGAGAAGAACATATTAGGACAAGGAGGTTTTGGAACTGTTTATAAAGGTGAGCTGCATGATGGTACAAGAATTGCAGTGAAAAGAATGGAGTGTGGCATTATAACCGGCAAGGGTGCTACAGAATTCAAGTCTGAAATAGCTGTTTTGACGAAGGTTCGTCATCGACATCTTGTTGCTCTTCTTGGCTATTGCTTGGATGGGAATGAGAAGCTTCTTGTGTATGAGTACATGCCTCAGGGAACACTAAGCAGACATCTTTTTAACTGGTCAGAAGAAGGGCTGAAACCATTGGAATGGAATAGAAGATTGACCATTGCCTTGGATGTAGCAAGGGGTGTTGAGTACCTCCATGGCTTGGCCCATCAAAGCTTCATACACAGAGACTTGAAACCTTCAAATATTCTCCTTGGAGATGATATGAGGGCAAAAGTTGCAGATTTTGGTCTGGTGCGCCTTGCTCCTGAAGGCAAAGCTTCCATAGAAACAAGAATTGCAGGAACCTTTGGATATTTGGCACCAGAATATGCAGGTATCTTTTGACTCCTTTTATTCCCCCACCAGTTCTTTGTGAGATAGGTTAATTTAAATTAGTTATCCTCAAAGAAACAACTAGAGATAGA
Organism: Lupinus angustifolius; assembly: GCF_001865875.1. NCBI lineage: Eukaryota > Viridiplantae > Streptophyta > Magnoliopsida > Fabales > Fabaceae > Lupinus > Lupinus angustifolius. The sequence goes on from NC_032017.1 coordinate 19,942,298, forward strand.
TCATGATCAATATTTTGGTTTGATTTGAATGTGAGTCATGTACTTTAAGTCAATGCTTGGTGCCTTAGTATCTAAGGGAAGAGTATACCATAAAATCTAGTTTGGTAAACATATTTACGACAATTTGATGAGATTTGATCACTTTTCTCCTGCGTGGACTGTGTGGTCAATTTTGTGTTAAGATATGACCAATTTATTGATGAAATTGAGTGGAGAGCTATTTCTTGTTACCATAATGACATATGGTTCTGTTGACTAGGATAGTGAAGTAAAATTTTCATTACAAGTTCATTATGTCACTAGAAAGACAAGAATGTAACTCGTGCACCCAAGCTAAACGTGTTCCTTAAGAAAATGGCACGAGTATGTATATCACTTTTGAGGCATTAATAGTTAAGTGGACTTTCAAAATGTAAACTTCCCTTTAGACTGGTCTTGTATTTAGATGTTGTGTTGCATTTGTATTGATTGAATGCATGTTATCTGATTTTGTTTTGCTTGTTAATCGATTTTTTTAATAGTAATGTTTACATTTTGTTGGATTTCCATTGATTTTAACACTGTCATGCATATGGCTCTATATTGCAGTTACTGGTCGTGTGACAACTAAAGTTGATGTGTTCAGCTTTGGTGTAATTTTGATGGAAGTGATAACAGGAAGAAAAGCACTTGATGAGACCCAACCAGAGGATAGCATGCACCTTGTAACATGGTTCCGTCGAATGTACATAAACAAGGACTCGTTCCACAAGGCCATTGATCCCACACTCGATCTGAACGAGGAAACACTTGCTAGCGTTCACACCGTAGCTGAGTTAGCTGGTCATTGTTGTGCTAGGGAACCATATCAAAGGCCTGACATGGGTCATGCTGTTAATGTGCTTTCTTCTCTTGTAGAACTTTGGAAGCCATCTGATCTGAGTTCTGAAGATATGTACGGTATTGACCTTGACATGTCTTTACCACAAGCACTTAAGAAGTGGCAAGCTTATGAAGGTGGAAGTCACATGGAGTCTTCTTCATCTTCACTTCTTCCAAGCTTGGATAACACACAGACAAGTATACCTACGCGCCCATATGGATTTGCCGATTCTTTCACGTCTGCAGATGGTAGATAATCACGTTTGGCTGTAAATAACTGAGGTGGTTTTGTAGTGTGTATTTTCATTCTCATTGTTTCTTTTTAGCTTTTCCATGTGAACTTGTTTATCTTTTTTTCAATTTTCATGGTGTAGTCTCTTCCACAACTAATCTTATACTATCTTTAGCACTTGTTTAAGGAGTTTTGCTGACAAACTTAGATGAGATGATATATCTAATATATAAATCAAATATCATTATTGAACTCCCCCTTAGTAGTTACATCATTATTCAACAACCCATAGTAGTTAGATTATACATCATTTTCATTATAACATTGTTAGACCAATTGATTCCAACTTAGAAAGTTTGAAAAATGGCACATGGGGACCAATATACAACTTGAATTCATTTCATTTTGTATTATTAAGTGAGATTTCAAAAATTCAGAGAATGCAACTTATATTACTAATAGAAGCAACAAGGTAGATATGATTTGAGTGTTGCAAGGAATCTACAATGCATGATGGAGTTTTGGAAAAACATGGAAAATATGAAATGGACAAAATAGACAGATGTATAAGTAGTTAAAGAAAGCATCAAATATTATTATGTGTAAAGGTGACAGAGTGGCAAAAGACAAGTGCAAGTTATGCCAAACAATGCATAACTCTTTCCAACTGGCTTCCACTTTATCATTTCAGGATCCTAATTCCTTTTTAACCTTTCAAGTTCACTTCAAAAAATACTTCAAATTTGCAATAATAGAAAATAGACATGGGTTTTCATTAGTTTTAAAAACTTCATACATAATTAATGGTGTATTTTAACCTGCAAGGGACGTAAGAATTATTATCATAGGCATCCATGCTTCTATTTAATATTTCAATGTATAGATTTAGTAATATGTACATATGCTTATCTCAATTTATCATCTGTCCAAAAACGTTACAAGAGTTAGGATTTAGGTTAAGATGATGAGTTTAATATTTATGTACTGTTTGTGTGAATTTTTTTTATACTGTCGACATATCATTCATCATTGATTTATATTATTTTTGTTTGAGAGTTCATAATGATTAACATATTAATGATAAATGATATGTTGACAGCGTAAAAAAATATATACATTGTCAAAAAAAAAAAATATATATATATATATATATATATATATATTAAATCATAAGATGATTGTACAGTTATAATCACTATTTAGTAAAATGTGCTAATGTTGAAGTTCAACGAACTCTTCCACGTAATGATGAAATGAATAATAATATAATGTAATATATACAAATTTTCAATGTAGATAGATCATCAATCACACTTAATTTATATTAATTTTTTTTGAAGAGTTGATAATAATTAAATATAAATGGTGAATTATGTACTAATAATTTATAAAACTCTTATACAAAAATTGCATATATGTTTTCTCATAATAATATACTAAAATCGAGTTTCCATAGACCTATTTGTATAAGAACAATAGGGTAGTTGTTACAGTTCACCTAAACTTCTCACGCCTAAGATTATGGTAGTTTAGTATAAGTAAAAAATCAACAGCACAAGTAACAACTAACTAAATATATTATATATAATATACTATCATCAATTCATCATCGTTTTGTAAGGCAATAATTCATGTCAATTTTAGTGAAATTTAATTCAGTGGTATGAACATTCAATTACTCACTCCTATTCAGTATAATATTGTAAAGCAAGAGATATAGTATAATGATAGTGAGAGGAAATGAAATAGATAGACAAATATATATATATATATATATAATAACTCTTTTGCATTATATGAATAGTGACTATTTATAGTAAACATATAAAATGCACATTGTACTACACAATCTGAAATTGGGTTAGGAAAAACACTCTTTATAAATGTCCCTATATGTTTAGATTTAAAAGACATTTTCGTAGTTGAATGTGAATGTGTAGATGTGAGTTAAATGAGTCAAAAGTATGAGTTACACTTCAAATTTTAATGGACAATGTTCTAAATTGTATTTAAAATCATATATCAGATTAATAAAAATATGTCATGTCAATTAAAAATTTATTATTTTTTCTATTTTTGTTTTAATATCATTGATTTGTGATATTATTTAGACAACAGATCCTTGTTCACGTATGAGCAAAGGAGGCGTGAGTTCATTGGGTTGGGTAGGTATCATGTATTAGGAATTGGGCTGATTCATTATGATGAGGAGTTGGGCCGACCCAATTATTTGAGTAAACTCGAACTTTTAATAGAAAATATTTTAATAATACCAAACACCAATCACATAAGGTAATAACTGAATTTCTTTATGGATAGAATTTCACTATTCTAATGATCTCTAAATCATTCCTTAAAGAATAAACTTAAGACATTGTTAACGCAGCTCATATTTTAATAATGATAAATATGATTAAATGAATGAAAAATGTTGATAGTGGATGAAAGTTAAAGCATGCACGAAGTAATATAGTGTTTAATTACACGCTTATGATACTAATTATAATAATGTTATTTACATAAGTTGACTGAGTGTGCTGAAAACAAAAAAGTAAGAACACCGACCCATGTTCCCTGGCTGTAGCAAACACGCTTACACCATCACAACAACCACCTCTCCCAAAATTAATCACCCTTTAATCATATAATATAATATGTATACGATATCGGTATAAAAATTTATACATAATCAATACAATATCTATATCTAAAAGTAAATGCTGATTAAGAGTGAATAATGAATAATACAATAACAATATAAAAAACTCTCAAATACATACATTTTCGTCTCTTAATCATATTCCTCTAGCACCAAATACGAGTTAGGATTCTCTCCATAATGGAAAAGTAAGTCATCATTTTACACTTATATTTAAAGACAAAAATATCATTTCATTATATTTTAAAGATAAAAATATTAAATCATATTACATTTTATCTCTTATCTCATGTACTTATCTACCTTTTAGTATAATAGAAATGTTACTATCATATTAGTATATTTGAAGAAATGTTACTAATTTGATTTTTCTATACTATATTTTCAACTCTATCAAAATTTCAACGTTCAACGTTCAAACAACAACCTAGCACACGCACTTATAACATAAACTACAAGAGTTTGTCTTGCTATAATATAAACCATTCATCTTACCTATCTTTGACCCACGTACTCTATCCTTATACACGTTCCTCATATATATAAACAACCCACACAACCTCCTTTCTCTCATCACTTTCATTCACTACACATCTATCTACCCTAAACACCATTGCAAACAACCAAAAACATCACCAATTCTTTGTTGTTCTTGTTGTTGACTTGTGAGATTTATACCAAAACAAGAACAATGGTTTTGTCTTGGACTAAAGGAAGAGTTTTTCGCCGTGCCCGGAAAGGAAAAGACCTTAATTCCGTTGGTGACTTGGATGTGGAGATTTCAACACCCACTCATTTTCGATGTCCCATCACACTAGACATGATGAAAGACCCTGTAACATTGTCTACAGGGATAACCTACGATCGTGATAGCATCGAGAAATGGTTCGAAGATGGAAACAACACGTGCCCAGTAACCAAAAGAATCCTCACAACCTTTGACATGATTCCAAACCATGCCTTGAGGAAGATGATTCAAGATTGGTGTTCAGAACACCGTTCTTTTGGGATAGAAAGGATCCCAACTCCTCGTATACCCGTGACACCGTACCAGGTTTCAGATACGTGTACGAGGATCATGTCTTGTGCACAACGTGGTGATGTAAACAAGTGTTTGGAATTGGTGAGAAAGATGAAGGCTTGGGGGAAAGAGAGTGAGCGAAACAAGAGGTGCATAATCACTAGTGCTGCTTCTGTTGTGCTTGCTAAGGTCTTTGACCTTTTCTCATCATGTGGTGGATCCAATATTGAGAAAAGCAACGTTGGAATTGTCTTGGAAGAGATTTTGGGTGTGTTGACATGGATGCGCCCTTTTTCACAACAAGGTAAATCAATTTTAGGGTCATTGAGTTCCATGAATTGTATGGTTTTGTTCCTAAATGGTAAAGACCTTTCTTCAAGACAAAGTGCTGTTTTATTGCTCAAAGAAATGAACCTTGAGGCATTGGAAAAAACTGAAGGAGTTATTGAAGGTTTGGTTAAGATGATTAAGGAGCCTATTGGACATGCTGCTGCTACCAAAGCATGTTTGTCAATAATTTTCAACATGGTTTCTTCATCTAAGAATACAGAAGTAATAGCACAAAGATTTGTGGAATTGGGTTTGGTTTCAATTTTATTGGAAGAGCTTGTTGATGCTGAAAGAGGAGTGTGTGAGAAGGCTTTGGGGGTGCTTGATTGCATTTGTGACTGCAAACAAGGAAAAGAAATAGCTAAGTCAAATGCTTTGACTTTGCCTCTAGTGATTAAGAAACTTTTGAGGGTGTCTGATTTGAGTTCTAGTTTTGCAGTTTCTATTGTTTGGAAACTTTGTGTTAAGACAGAAGAAAGGTTATTGATTGAGGTGCTTCAAGTTGGGGTGTTTCAGAAACTACTAGTTATGTTGCAAGTGGGTTGTGGTGATAGCACAAAAGAGAAAGCTACTGAGTTGTTGAAATTGTTGAATGGTTATAGGAGCAAAGCAGAATGTGTTGATTCTTCATCATTGGATTTTAAGCACCTTAAGAAGCCATTCTAATTGATCCATGACCATGGGATTTAATTTTCCTTTTTTGTGTATAGTTCATATCATACTCATAGTAACAGAATACAAACTTGTATAAAGCTACACAGTCGATACAAATTCAATTGTAGTTTTTAAATTCATTATTGGAAATTTAATTTGAGATTTGAGCAAAGTGGAGTGTATTGATTCTTTATCATTGGATTTCAAGCAACTTAAGAAGCCTTTCTAATTGATCCATGACCATAAGGATGAGATTTAATTTCCCTTTACTGTATAGGTCAATCACACCCATAGGAACTGAATACACTCTTGTACAACCATTGATCTTAAATTAATAGTTATGATATAAGTTATATAGAATCAACTGTAAAGATGTATATTTGATCATTCATGGCATATGATAATTTTTTTCTAAAGGCTTGACATGATAGATTTCACAAGATAGAGCATATGCATAATATTTCAGAAAACAATCCCTTGAGATATATTGATCTCATGATATTATGGGTTAAAAAAACTCATTTTTTAGGAACTTGGCAAAAAAGTAATATCATGTGCCATAATGTTACATTTGATACTACTAGAAATAGCAGACTTTATTTTCCAATCAACATTTACCTATTTTTATTTTTTATCTACAGCAGATTGAAAACTTGAAATTAACAAAGTTCTTATAATTTTTCATTCAATTAATCTTATAATTTCATTGAATCACTTTCTTTTATTATAGATGATTGATGTGGACTAAATAGGTTTGACCCATCTTAACATATAGACCATAGAAGTTTATTCTTCACTGTGCAATGCATTCCTAGCCCAAAAAATTCAAGAACACTGTTTTCACTTTCTTCAAAACTTTGGACTTTTTTGCACAAAACCCTTACCCCTTTGTCTGATCTTCATCATCTTCTTCGTTTATATTCTACAATGTTCCTCTTTGACACCATGCACATTGCTTCTTCTCTGCAAGATATGGATGCACACTTGCTTCTATTATATAATGGTGTTTTTCATCCAATTGCACTCTCTTTTTCTCATGGGTAATCGTTTACATGCTTAATTGCTTCATAAAGTTTATATCTTTGCTTTAATTTCTTACCATAAATCATATTGTAGCTATAAGGTTTATAAAAAATATTTATCAAAAAATAGTATGCTTATAAGTAATAGTAATAGTAATAGAATGGCATATACAACCTAGTATTTGGTGTAAACTTCCACACACGTTAAGTGTACTCAAGAGTTTAGTGTTGCAGTTTCTGATCAAATTGGTTGGCAACTTAGCTTTTAGGAGGAAATTCAGGGTTTCTTAAATGAAAATTTTGTGTGCTTGTGTGAGTTCTTTGAGAATTGACCGTAACGGCATAAGGTAGAAGGTGATGACATACTCTTGGTAGTACCAAAAAAAGAATTGACTGTAACGGTTTATGTTGGTCATTGGTCTGAGACTCATAAACCTATTCACTTTATGCTTAGCTGATAAATACTAAAATTCAGGGTACCTGTTTCTTTGAATAAAGAATTCTTGGTTGGCTTTTAGTGGGTCAAATTTGATTACATGGTGGTATGTCATGTTTTATGCTTGTAATCTCTATTTTAATAAATGTTTATATCAGTGAAATGTTACCTTATAGGCGTTATATATCTTTTCAAGGAACAGGAGTAATTGCTTTCATAAAGAAGAAACTGATTTCTGCTAATGACAATTTCTGTTGAGTTGTGGGGCAGACTAATGCCACTGCTGATCAAACACCTGTTACCTCAGCCGGAAAATAAGGGGGGATCGTCTGGTAAAACACAGCCTCGATTTCACCGAGTAGTATCCGCTGTATTTATTTGTCTTTCTTCCCTGAGTATGTGCATTCATTGCATTCTAGATCAGAAAGCAAGTATCACACCAGAACGATTTCGCAGGTAATCTTTTCTCCCTTTTGCCTTTTCTTTAGTCCATTACCATGATACGATGGGCCAATCCAATTTAGTCTGTTCCAAAATTTTTCGTAAGGTTGCTGTTTAGTAACCACGAGGTCACAAATTCAAATCCCTGAAACAACCTCCCTGCTTGAGGGTAAGGCTGTGTATATCTACTCTCTCCAGACCTTCCTGCTTAGGAGCTTTGTGCGTTGGACCTCCCTTTTAATATGATAAATCCAATTGAATTTGGAACTCTTCCTTATACATCTTTCCTTTTGAAATTTAAGCCTAATATTCATTTTTTATTTGCAAGATGGAAATGAAGAGCGCGACTTCCTCCAACAAAGTGAACAAGGTATGTCACCAGGGCTTCTTTTCATGTATTTAGCAAGTACACGTTTCTCTTAGGTACATTAGTAAATAGTATTTTTTTTTTCACATTTCCCCTTTCACAAAAAAATTGGTAAATGGAGTTTTGCAACAAGATGATTTGTTCTATTGAGAAAGATAGGCCCTTTCCACCTTCTAGGTAAATGCATCAATCCTATTTTAGTATTTTTGAAGGCAACTAAATTAACTTTTAGTCAAAGAAGCAGTGTATAGTTACCAAAATTTTGAAGATCTGGTATCTTAGTTTTATCTGACTCAAAACAAAGATGAATTAGAAAATTGAATGGAAATTTGGAAATGAACTTTGTAGAAAAGAAGCTGGTAAGAGTCCTTAATTAGTGAGCAGATACAAGTTTTCATACATTTGGTCGAAATGCAATACCAAACAATTTTGAATGTGTTACATATTTAACTATGGTTATAGTTTATGGTTTGTTGCATTTGAATAAGGAGCGCTATCCAGCATAGACAAAAGAAATTATTGCGATTAAGCATCGCTTTGCCATATAGATTACATTGAACCTGTTCTCCTATTTCTAGGTTGCTTTACGCTCTTTCTACTCATCCTTATACATTTATACACGTACATTTGTTTCTTTGAAAAAGCTATTTCCATCATATCTTACTGTATCTTTGAACTTCTTAAATCTTTATATCATTCTGGTTCTGCTTGCAATAATATCTTCTAATCGAAAATTCTATTTGACTCAAGAGGCCCATGCTACTAGGCTGAAGTAACTTATTTTGAAGGTTTGTCACACTTAATTACCTGGTTACTGCTCTTGTCTTGTTCTGTCGTAAACTAGAATGAGTCTGACATTTAATATCATTTAAGATCATTTGGACATTACTGACTGAAGCAAGTGGTAGTCGGAAATGCCGGTATCAATTTTGGTTGGCCTATAATTTAGAAGTAATAGATCTCCTTTCTTTCTGATTGGTGTACTGGTTTTTGTTTCCCCAATGGTTAAAGGCAAGACTGAAAAGCAACAAAGTGGGATGAGTATATTGATGCATCAAAGACTCAAAGTGTAACGAAGTACTTTTCCAACCACGATACGGCAAGATTTATGCATGAAGACCGCCTTTTTTGAGAAAATGAAAATAAAAGAAATAAAGAATTAAAATCATCAAAGTAATTGTAGAGTAAACATCGATGAGATAAACAATAGTTTCTTTCTGATATTTCGAACGTAAATTTAACCGATCTGGTTTACTTTGTAGGATGAGCAAGTGGACCAACATATAGTCCCCGAGCCAAGGTGGCTCGAAGTTTTTCTAAAAGAATCCTTCTTTGGCACCTGTAAAGCTCATCGACGTAAAAGGAATGAGTTAAATAGATACTGTATAAACTGCAATGTGTCAGCATGCGGACATTGTGTATTGTCAGATCGCCATGTCGATCACAAGATACTTAAAGTCCATAGATATGTTTACAAAGATGTTGTTTCTCTTAGTGCTATGGAAGAGCATATTGACTGCTCAGAAATTCAGGTATGACATGGTATCTTTCCTTGACGTAAGAGTTATTCTGTTTGTGCATTATTTATTCTCCTTTTATGCTGTTGGATAATACTCTTTCATAGGATAACTTGACTAGGTTTATTGCTAAAATGAGTACTGTTTGTGCTTAATAAAAGATTTCATCGTCTGTGTGATTTGACCTTCGAAAAAACTGGGAGATATATACCTATACACGACTTTTACATAGCAGTGGCATGAAGTAGTGTAGCATAGGTATAATACAGCGCATTATAATCACTAACTGTTATGCTAATTGTATGCTAGAACTTCTACTTAATGTTCTCTCGTGGCCTCATTTGTCAGTCTTGTTTTTCTCCATGGCGTAATATATGAAAGAAAACCGTATCAGTTGGTGAAAAACACTAAATACATGTTCAAATCACATAAATATTTTGATGAAATAGCTCTAGTGCACCATTTTACACTCTTTTCTGTTGATGGAACAACCTGGTACTAACCCTAAGTTATGTCTATGTCTCCACATACAACTCAACAATCCTTGCTGCAGTTTTGTATCGTTAATTTTTTATTAGTGGGCGTAGATAACTATGTTTTTGAATTTGATCCTTGTTTGGTTGCAGCCCTATAAATGCAACAAACAATTGGTTATTTCGCCAAATCCTCTGCCATATTCTGGTCCAGCACAATTGGATGATGAGGAAACATGCAACATCTGCAGTAGAAAGTTGACTGAACCCGATTTATATCGCTATTGTTCCATTTCATGCAAGGTGATAAAATGACAGTTTTTTTAAATGACAACCATTTGTTTCCTCATCTTCACAACCCCTGAACCATTAAGATGAACTTTATAGCTATTGATTTCTAACTTGTTTAATTTGAACATCAGGTCAAAGCTGTTCAACGAAAGGCCGATGACTCTGCTCCTCCCTTCATTCTCATCCCGAATCCGCAGGAAATACAGGAGGAAACCTCTAAATCCCAAAATGAGAGAACTTCTGAACCCCAAAATGAGGAAACTTCTGAACCCCAACCTGAGGAAACTTCTGAACCCCAACCTGAGGAAACTTCTAAACCTCAATCACTGAGGAAAAGAAAAAGAAAGGGAATACCTCACAGAGCTCCCTTCTTCTAAGTGCCTCAAATAGGGATCACATATCCTATATATATATCTATCTATATATATATATAGTTTGAGTATGTTGGGTTGAAGGAATTACTTGATCAAGCTTATGTAATCAAGACCATCTTTCTATTTTCTTGTGTTGTAATGGAGTTATAAAAATTCTGAATTCTAGACTATGTTTTACTATTTTTATGGTTTTTGAACCTATGACTTCATGTGAACTATTGAAATTCCTCATCTTTAGTCCAATCCTAGTGGCTTCAATCATTTATCCTTTTTTTTGGAATGCATCAAATTTATGCATATTTAATGTTATTTTCCTTTTTCTAAGCTTTTTTAATGTTCAATTTAGTAGGAGAGGGGATTCATTTACTTCATTAATAAATTTAAAAAATTATCTCATATCTTAGTCGTTAATTCTAGCGAAATCTAATGGTTTAAATATACTCATGATAGTTCTCTATTTTAAACACCATTAATGTGACAATGGTCTTCCAAATGCTAAGTTTTGAGATGAGTTTTTGGGAGAGTATTCTTTCACATTTTTTGGGTAAAAAATTAATATCTTTTACGGTTTTTGTCTGTTCCTACTAATAAATGTCGCTTTCAGAAATTGAACTTTCAACCTTGAAAATTCAATGAAATCTTATATTATTAGACCAACGTGTTATTAATTTTGAGATGAGTTGAGCATGAGAAGATAATAATAAACTTGTAATGGTATTATCCCCGCCCACATTTACTGATAAATGGGTTCGTTTTCTTTAATTAATATAAGAAGAAATTATTTGTATAAAATAAAGAGCAAATATAAATTTTATTCTCTCATATTTTTCGATCTTATCAATTTAGTCTTTCAATAAGAAAGACCTAAAATTATCCCTTAAATTTTTAAATGTGAATCAAATTAACCATTTTTAGCATCTTTTATGACCCTTGGTGGGGTAATTTGAATTACATTTGAAATTTATAGGAGCTATTTTAGAACTTATGATGGGGTAATGTCAAAAGATATGATGGACTAAAATAAATATTTACTCTAAAATAAATTATTACAATCAATCTTTATTATCGATTTGAAATAATCTTATTTAATTTTAGATCATTGATACATTATCAATGAGGAATACATTATTGTGATATTGGTCATGTGATAATTTCTCTAGCATTATTGATAATGTTAAGAAAAATTAGATTTATTTGTAATTTATATTCCTCGTGTATAATTAATATTATGATTTGTTTTTCTTTAATTCACTAGTATTTTTTTCGAACTCTGATTCACTTGATTTAGATTTAAATGTTTTATACTTTTATACTTCATGGAACTACTCCCAAAATTCCACGTGGTTCAAAAAATCTATCCTTTACATTTCTCTCATTTTTTAAAAAGTACACCCCTTTCTTTTATTTATTTTTCATTCCTTCTAGGCAAAATACTAAAGTATTTTAACTTATTTTTTATTCCAAGTTAGTAATATTAGCTTTATATATTTGAAGTAGGCCCATTAATTCTGCACCATTCCTCATATCTGACATTTTACTTAGAAAATTAGTTCAACCTATATAAAATAATTTTTCCTTTCTTTTCTTTCTTATTTCTCTCTTTACACATGTTTACGGTGACGTTTGTAAACATCAAGTTTTATCCAAAAATATTTTTGAATTAATATTAAAAAATATGGAGAAAAATAAATTGAAAATAAATAATTAATTAAAATTGGTTAGAAATTGAAGATATAAAGCTAGTTCATGTTAACACAATAACTTGACTATTAAGTAAGAAGAATAATCCATTCAGAAGCCCACACGCTTTGAGTATAACTATACAGTAAAATAATATAATTTATTTTAAGATGATATATATGATTCGTACACTTCGAAATTAAGAAGAATAAGATAATGCTAAAAAGCAGTTACTTAGAGAAAACAAGATAGGGAGTTAGAACTTATCATCAAAATTTATGTAAATTTAGCCTTCTATGTAAACTTTGATGATAAAGATTTTGTTAAATAAAATCTTTAGAAGATAATAATAAAGATACAAAGATATATAGTTGTTAAATCAGAAGCTATAAAAGGGAAACACTATGCATGGCATTCATATATATTCAAAAACAAGTTCATCATAAAAACTCTTGTTGCTGCAGTAATAACAAGTAAAGATGGAGAATTCAAGTGAACCCAGCCCTACAACATTCATATCATCAGAATCTCATTCACTTATGTTATCACTAAAGCACCCTCTATGCTCTGAAGAATCATCATCCACAGTTTCTGTTCAGGTATGTGTGTGCTTTTTTAATCCTCTTTTTTTTTTTGTTTTTTCTTCTTTGTGTCAACCACATGAAACGTTAATGCTGCTTAGAAAATATTTAAAAACAAGTAAATAAAGGAGTAAAGTGAATGTGTAGAATAAACATAAAGACACTGATAATAATCTAACTTAATTTGGTTCCCAAAAATTTATAAATTTGGAACCTCTTAAAATATCTTATAATACCTAGTTTTATTTATTTCCCTTATTTCATTTATGATTATTTACTTGTTTATTCTATATATTACATACCAAATTCAACATAACCAGGTTGGAATTACTGGAATTACATCATAATAATGTAAAAAGTGTCAAATCTTACCACATAAGAGAAACCACTATGATTGCTTAAATACAAGTTTCTTTGAACACATTGAGACATCAAAATGCAATGAGGATAAACAACATTGGTTTGTTTTTGTAGGATGAACAAGTGGAGCAATGTAAAGTGTTAAGGTGGCTTGATGGTTTTTTACTAGAAACTTTCTTCAATTCATGTGAAGCTCACCCACGTCGTAGGAATGAGTTGAACCAATATTGTTTATTTTGCAATGAATCAGCTTGCAAATTTTGTATATCTTCAGGTCTTCATCACCATCATAAGATAATGAAAATCCATAGATATAATCACAGAGATGCTGTTTACCTCATTAATATGAGAAAGTTTATTGATTGCTCAGAAATTCAGGTATATCATATCATATTTTTTATCAACTTCAAAATTTTGACTAAATATTATAGGGTTCACATTCAAAACTTATGTGATTATTGTTAGTGCTTAATAAATGATTTCATTCTTATAGGTAATTTGACATTAAAAAACTTTGGTGCTTAATATATTTAGAACTACTGGCTAATATTTTCCTATGGTGACAATGACAACATAAATTTTCAAATTCTTATGGAATATAACTCACACCTATTTCATTCTTTGGTTGCAGCCCTACAAATCCAAAAGGAAATTGGTTATTTCTCTGAATCCTTTGCCACAGAAGATCTCAGCATCAAATGATGAGGCATCATGCAACATCTGCAGTAGAAAATTGAATGAACCTCATAAATATCACTACTGTTCAATTTCATGCAAGGTAATAATGACAGATAATTGAAAACCACAACCATATATTTCATTAAGAAGAACAATATAGTTAGTATTTTATGACTTAATATTATGTGAAATTTCAGGTGAAAGCTGTTTTAGAGAAGCGTGATGATTCATTCCCTCCATTCATTTGCATTCAGAGTCATTCCAATGAAACAAATGAAGAAACTTTTAAAATGCAATCTCTGAGGAAAAGAAGAAGAAAGGGAACACCCCATAGAGCTCCCTTCTTCTAAGGCCTCAAAAGTGGGTTGCAATATTCTCATATATGCAACATTGGAAGAAATTACTTGACAAGTCTTATGTAATCAACACTGTGAATCTAGTCATTTATTTTCTTTTGAAAATTCATCAATTTGAGCAACTTAAATGGCACGTTTTTATGTAAAATATTTACTTTTGTTTTGTTTTTAATATTTTTTCTTATATGTTCAACATTATAGTTTATGTTCATTTTTATCTCTATTCAAGCTACTAGAAAAGTATATTTTCCTAGTGGTGTTGATGGGAATTAATGTATCCAACTTTACACCTGTAAGAAAAGAGGTGTTTCCAAAATTGAATTTGTTACTTAATAATTATCGCTAATCAACAATTTTATTATTAAATTGAGGCTCATATTTGAAAAAAATAGATTAATTACAAGATTAAGCTTTTAAAATATTTAAAAATATCATATTAAAAATATATTTAAAACTCAAATTATTCAAGTCCAATTACAAACACTTATATGAAAGGGTAAGTTTTTTAAATATTTATTCTTTAAATATTTATTCTTATTACTCATGAGTTTAAAATTATATTTAAAGAGAACGAGTCATTAGTCATTAGCTATTTTCATGAATGAAATGAGAAAGTTGCTATATTTGTTTAAAAATGGTCATGTATTTTAAAATTGTTGTGCATGATGATACTTTGCCATAGTATAGGTCTTACATTATCATTTGGGTGTAATAGCCTCAACTTAATACAATGATACGAAAGATTACGAATTCAAAGAGTCTATTTACTTATGATAATAAGACTGTGTATATATACTTTTCTTAATATTTTTTACCATGAGCCTAAGTGCAATGTGAAATATAGATGACAGAGTAAGTATAGATGATAAATGTTTAAAATTGTCTCTGACTATTTATAGCATTATATTAAAAATGGCAAAAAGCAAAGAATCTTTCAAAAAGTACACTGACAAGAAATTTTGTTATATTAATGAAACATTATCAACATGAATCATTCAAATAAAGGGGGGAAATGAGCCTTTTAAGTACACTAACATGAAAACTGAAATGAACAAATGAAACAAGTGTTTTAGTGTTTGCTGTGTTGATCAAGCATTGAGTACATGTGTTGCAGTGGTTTTCAAGCATTCAGTAGCCATATCCATATTCCAGTAACTGTGTTGGCTGTGGTGAAATCACATAACTATCAACACAATCCATATCAATATCAGATTCAATACATGCAGGTGCAACTGAATCACAACATCCAGTGCATACAAACAATGGTGGCACTGTCTCAGAATCATCAATGCCACAGCATCTTGTATGCTGCCACACCTCACAAATGTCACATGCCACCATTCTCTCCCCATCATCATCTTCAGCTCCACATTCACACCTCACTTTCCAATTATCTGCTCCACCCTGATACTTCAATGGAGTAAACAAATCAATAGAAATCCCCCTCACACAAAGTTCCATACCTGATTGTATTAGTCCAAAAAGCACTTCCTCATCACTCACTCCCATCAATTCTCCAAAGTCTGTCACTATAACCCTTTCTGCTGTGCAGTATGTGTCCCTCAGTGCAGCCTCAACAGCTTTCTTCAAGTCTCCAACAGTTGCATGCAATGGAACCATAACAATCACACTACAACCTGCTTCTCTCAATTCATATTTAGTGTCACCAACATTTGGTTTCAGCTTGCAAATGAATGTCAATACCTGCTCCATTTCATCCATTAGTCCAAACTCTTTCACAAAGTGTCTACTGTCAAGAATTCTCTGAACTGCCATGTCCACTTGTTCTGAATCTGGATACCCTAGTAGCACATTCTTGTACACATATAGTACATCATTACTAACATCAAAACTAGGCCTACGGCATGACTCTACTCTGGGATATACATGAGCCATTACCTCAGGCTCCATTTCAGGTTCTTTAATCCCATTGCCAATCTCATGAATTGTATATTCAAGGATCCTAGTGTAAGGATTCACCATGCGACGGACCACATGATTTCCAACAATCACATTGTTCAGTGATTTCAGCACATAATCAAGTAAGCCTGTGTCACCAATGTGAAGCCTAGCTGCATCTCGCACATCTTGCCTTGTCATTCCACCCGAACCTGATTTCATACCCTTGTGCTCATTCAATGCATCTACTATCACTTGTGCTGCAAATTCTAATCTCCTTTTAGGCCACCTGCTATCCATGTTAGCTACTATGGCGTTGAACTTCTTGTACCTCACAGATTTCTCCTTCATTAGATTTGTTCTGTTTGAGAGTGCATGTCTGGTTGAATTCCTTGAGTTGAATGATGAAGGAACAGAACATGTGACTGTTATCTTAGTCACAGGAGCACGAGGCTTAACAGTAAGCATGAACCTGAGAAGATCCCTTATAGTGGTAATCGGAGTGTCACTCATATCTCTATAGCACTGAATCATTTGTTTCATTTCCTTGCCGTGCTTTGCCTTGCTCAAATCTCTTGCAATCTCATCAAGCTCCAAAGAACCAAGAGATTCAATTGCTTCGTAGTAGTTTTTCTCTGTCACCCCAAAGCTTCCACGAAAAAATCTATAACCCCACCTACCAAACCAAGAGTGGCCATATGCAACTCCATGAAGAAGGCGAAGATCCATAGACCTCTTCCTTGAAACATCTTCCACTGAAATTCTCCTACATATATTCCAATAAAAACAGCACCCAATCACACTTAGGCTCTTGTTGAACATCCAATAAATGTGACTACAATCAATAAGTTATCCTTTTCACTACCTTGCTTTAAGGTTTGTGCAAATCCTGTCCCATAGATCCATGATTTCTCTGCCACTTAGCACTTTGGAACCCCCTTCATAGCCATTAATGCAAATCAAATGACCACAGCCATTGCAGTGAATCACACCATGCAAAAGATGGCTCTGATTATCAAAAGCACTATCATCTAAGGGTTTATGCCACCCACTGTCCATTGGGATTATGAAATGGTATCTTCTCTTTGTTACAAAATGGCCACTCCAACCTATGCATCACAAACCCAACAAAGAACCATATTAGAAATTTAGAATCCTAGTCACGTAAAAAAGACCCATTCCATCTTCTAAAACAGTGACCTGACACCAAAATAACAAAAATGCATTACAGAAATGAAAGAAATCATTTCCACCCAAAAATGATAATTAAAGAAATGAAAGATATTTTCAAACTTTCCACCAACCCTTTTCCTTTTAGCAAACCAAGAAGCATAAAGAAAGAATAATTCAAGATCCTTGTAAAACTAAACAGACCCACTTCAAGAAACACTAATGAAATCATTTATAGACAATTCAAATTACCAAACAACTCAAAACAACAACAAAAATACAAGACACCAAAGTAAGCACAAAACCCAAGAAGAACCCTTTTCAGAACACGAACAAAGACGCATTATTGAAGCATACCCATTTGGTAAAAAGACGATATATTAGGAAAACGAACCAGCAGAGCGACAATAGTGACAGAAAGGGTGTGAAGAGTGATAGACATCTTCTTCGAGAGTGTAGAGAGGAGCCATGAGGTTAGTGTTGTTGTGAACGAGAAGAGTGCAACAGAGAGGGTTACCAAGCACAGTGTAATCATCGAGATCTCCACATTCTTGAAGAAAGAGTCGAACATTTTCACGGAAAGGACCAGAGAATGTGACAGGGAAAGAGTTGAACCTGAACACTTTTGGGTTTCGTAGTTTTCTCTTCTTGCATGGTTCAGTGAGAGAGAAAGACATTGTGAGAAAGAAAGATCAAAGCTTTGATCTTTTCTCTTCTTCTTCTTTCAAGATCAAGAATCGTACTCACTCTCATGCACTCATTTCAACGTAGAGAGTTGAATTCAATTCAACTGGTTAACTGATTCCGTTAATACTGTTAAAAAAAGTTGCATTGCTTTTGAGGGTATAGTTGTCATTAAAAAAAGTTGTATTACTTTAGGATTCAATTAATTAATAAAAACATAAATAATGAGAAAGAAATATTTCCAAAAATAATATGAAGTTACCGAAGTCATCAAACCTATTATCAGGTATCTTGCACCGGAGACAATTCTGTCCAAGTCGGGAACATTTACAATTACGTGGGGCTAACTTTTTAGCGGGTATTTTTTCCATCCACAAACTCGAACCTGTGTTCTTGCTTAAGGGAAATCAAGCATGTACCACTTGAACCAACGCCCGTTGGTAAACCTATTGTCTTTGAATAAAATATAAACTTAAAAAGATAAAATATCAAATAAATATAAACTTAAAAACTATAGAATAATAGTCTTTGAAATTTTAAATGAGAAATATAAATCTTCAATTAGGAAAAAATAATTAGTAACAATGGGAGTACTTTTTTAGGTACATTAGTATAGAATAGACTAGTACTATAAGACAATAACTCACAAGTCATCAACATTAGGAAATTTCTTAGAACTTCCCAAGTTATCAAGGAGATTTATTTTAATGCATGTATATAGCAATGTTAGGATATTTCATACTTTCCAAGTCAGCTAAGAAATTTCTTGCAGCTTAAGATTTAGTTTCAATTGCAAAAAAGTTAACTACACATCACTTCCATCATCACATTTCTCTCATTTTTGCCTGGTTGGTAGCGTGGAAGTGGAAAAAAATCCTAGGGTTTATTCAAACGTGAAATCTTACCTTGGATATGTGGGAAAGAGTGTAAGAGTTTATAAGTAAAAAATGTTCATGAAACTAACGACTTAAGGTTTTGGTTCCCGAATTATCCATTACAAGAAGCTCCTATTGAATACAGTTTAGAGTAGACATATAAATCCTTGTTCTTGCTATAATTAATTTTGGCTAAACTACTAAATTGGTGCTCTAAGTAAAAGTGTAATAATGTTACTAAATTTATGTTGCAACTAATTTTCTTATTGACATCATCTTCCACTAAGAAAAAGACATGATCCTCTTATGGTCAATTGAGGTAGGCTTGTCAAGCAAGCACACAATAATTCATGATTTCTGTCCTAGCCTGTTCAGCACGTTACAAGACTTTTGATGGATACAACTTTTCAATCACAAGTTTTTCCACTCTACCCTACTATAAATTTAGCACTTTGCTATGGCTAAATTATCACCAAAAAGCTTGAACTAAAATTTGCAGAGCAATTAGCCATGATTATCACTAGACTTGGAGTGCTTATGTGTTCAAGCTTACCTTTGTTGAGTTACTTTATGGAGTCCATAACTCAACTCTTTGGTTCTAAAGCTGCTTCTAAATCACACTTTTCCATAGATTGTGAGGAAAATATGATGGATATGAGGAAAGGGGGTGTATCAAATGCTGCTAATGTGGCAGCCCAAAAGCATTTTCGACAAATTCAACACATGTGTTAAGTGGATCTTGAATTGACTTGAAGTTTTGAGGTTTAACATAATATTTTGATACTAGTATGTAGCAGTGATATCTATTTATTTCTCTTAAAAATAATTTTGCAGACCTTTCATGTTTTGGAGAGTAGTCTTAACTCTTAAGTCTCTAGTTTCCACAAAGAATCTATGTTTTGTAACTATATTTCAATCTTAGTCCATTGTTGTTTGAGTACTTGCTATATATTAGATATCTTGACTTTTGATGTTCAAGAAACTTCAACACTGGCTGCTTCTGAGTCTATTGACACTATCATGTGTTTATTCACACTTCTTATTAACCAAAGGTAATTCTGTAAAACAATGATTAGTTAACACTGAGTTTAAATATGTAATTTTTGTGTCAATTAGAAATGGCAAAATGGGTATTAACCGTAGGTGTGCCCGCATAGCTCGCATTTTTGTGTGGGTAGGGCATGCAAATTTTGTCCATTTGCCCGTTTCGCTTTGCCTGTTTTGCCTGCCAAGTCTGCGGGCATTCCATTAGGCAATGTAGGCAGCTCGTGGGCGGCCCACAAACAATATTTAAGGAAAAATTAAGAAAATTTCAAATAAGTTATTATGTAATGTGATTTTTAATCCCTACAAAATTGTAATATAATGTGATTTGATCAACTTCATATAAAATATTAAAGTTTTTGTTAATTTTTTATCTTCAACTACTTTATTTTATTTATTATATGATTTTTTATATTTTTTAATTATTCAACAATGCACGCGGGCCACCTGCAAACCCGTTTTAAAACGGGCAGGACATTGAATTTTGTCCGTTAAGTCAATGCGAGCATGTCCAGCCTGCTTAAATTATTATGGGCATTTGCAGGCACGGTCTAAACGGGTCGGACGACCCGTTTTGCCATGTCTAGTGTCAATAGCATAAGTCCTTGTGGGCGGCTGCGGCAAGTTGTATCTAGCTTCATCACCATAAACCTCTACAAATCTCAGCTGGTCCTATATCTCATATTCCTAAACTAGAATCCACCCTTTGAAGTTGCAAAAAATGAAATCCAATGTAGTAAAAATCTTTCATGGTACTTGAATTTGTACATGTTCTTCCTATGGCAAATGGAAGTGAAATTAATTACTAAATATCTGCTTTCAACATCAGTTACTTCTTTTTTTGGTTACAATGGTGACAACAATGTTAAAGTTTAGGACATCACACAAACAACAAAAGTCCCTCACCACTAGTCCACTACAGCACAATCTTAGTGGCTTAACATCAACTTCAACTTCTGCTAAAGCTATTTCTGTTACAGTTAACAACTTCTTGGGTTCCCAACTCACTAAATTTCTATAACCAAGTTGGATTACTTGTCCTTCAATTAACTTAAAAAATATGAGCATGTGCGCCATTATTGTGAAGGAACTAGCAAAAGCTAACATTGATAACATCTTTACAAAGCTGGAAACATTGAAGATGATGATGATGCCAAGGCTGGTTTTGCTACCTTTGACTTTCATTGACAGCAACAGATTCTGCAGAGCCTGAGCTTTGTTTGGGAGACTCAATTACATATTAATGAAATCCTAAACCATAATCTTCAGTATATCACGACTAACAAGCATGCACATCATAAGCACATCATTTGATCTTAGTTACTCGTCTATATTTTTACAGGATAGGAACTTGTTACATGGTAATTAAGATCAAGTAATGAGCTTATTTATAGAGACTGCAAAACATTACAAAAGGCACAGTATGGTTATACAAAGGCCATAATATGAATGTCTAAGGTGTTTCAGGAACCAAATACAGCTTCTGACCATCTTTAATCATGTCCACATCAGTAATTTTACCAGCATCTTCTGATAAAATACAAGAATCAGTGGATAATTCCATCTTCTCTGCTGCTGTTTTGATTAGCTCTTCAATGGTGTGTGGAATCCATAACACAATCCCATGTCTTCTATGTTCTTTTGGATCCCATGGGTGGAAAGGGAACACTGTGCATTTCTTTGGGTGCATTTTATCTGAAAAGGTTGAGGAATTTAAGATTTGAGTATACGAGAATAGATGATCTAGACAGTAACATAGACATGTAACACAATCACTCATCAAATTCTAAAAATGCTAGGACACAAAACAACATATAATAAAAATAAATTTTATCTGAAAAGGAAATGCAAGTTACAGAAAAATGTTTTTCTAAATCTGCTAGCTCTAGATAGATGCAAGGGGTGGAACAAGATTCAAACCATTCATATAGTTGTTTAAACATTACCATATTACTAACATAAGAAGGTACTATAATAAGGACCAAAACTAAAATTAAACATGACAACAGAGAGAACTATAAAAAGAGAAAAAACGATATGGATGGAGGAGTTAACCTCTCTAAATTGCTACATGTCAGTACCTGTAAATTCTTCGGAACGACATGGAAATTCTGACAACTGAGCAGATTTTGCATCTTCAAGTAGCTTGATCAGATTCTTATTTCCGCTCATTCGAGCTTCATCAAGTGGGGTATTTCCCCATCTGTTTGCGGTGACATGAAAACAAGTTTTGGTTCCGCTTTTAGTGTAAAAATAATGGAAACAAAGATACAATAACCAGAGATTATATTCTGTAGTTCAGTTGAGACTTCTGAAACTAGGGTGAATAAGAAGATAAGAGAAACATTATATTCCACAAACTATGTGAGTCGAACTTAGTCCAGAACAAAGAGAAACAGAGGAGTTCATGGTAACTCTAACAGCAGGAGAGGCCATGGAAACAGTTAAACTTCACAGCTAAAGGCTGGTAAAGTAGTGAGTTAGGCCAATTTTCATTTTTCAAGTGAAAACAAGTATGAACCATGCAAACACTAGTCATGTCAGCAGGGACATGCAAAAGGACTAATAAATGGTACCTGTCTTTGGCAAAAACGCTAGCTCCGGCTTCTAATAGCAACTTCGCCATGAAGTATAAACCTTCAGCTGCAGCAATGTGAAGAGGGCTTCGGTAATCATAATCTTTCAAGTTAGGATCCATGCCATTAGACAAAAGCCTTTTAAGGTAATCTGAATCTCCCCTCGCAACTGCGGTACATAGAAAACTACTAGCATTTTCTAACTTCATAGAAGCCCCTTCTCTAACAAGTAAAGAAGCAACCCGGTCATGTCCATTCTTAACTGCCTCAAGCAAGGATGTGTTTCCAAAGTTATCTATAAAATTACCACATCAACGATGTTTTTCGTGTCAGCTAGAATTCAAGTATGTCGAATAGCAATAAGTTCTTAATAATTTAGACAAACCTCTAAGATTGATGTCTACACCTTCTTGAATAAGGAAAAGTGTGATATCTTCATATCCTCTAGATGCTGCAAGATGCTATTGGAAAAACAAAAAAGTTCATATCAGGCAAGTTTTTTTATGCAGTGTTCTTAAATCATGTAGTTTTTAATTACAAGCAACATCATTCATAATTGAAGGGAAAGCAACTGCTTGATTTCGATACATGTTAAGAAGTTGCAAGCTCCTCACCAAAGGTGACCTTCCATCATAATCTGTCTTGTTTGGATCAGCTCCAGCTCGAATCAAACCTTTTAGCTGATACAGATCCCCGTGAAAAGCTGCACTATTGACCTTCAAAGCAAGTTCAGCTTCTTGCTTTCCGATATGAAATGTGATGTCCGACTCCAATTGCTTACCTCGAAAAGACTCTTTTCCCTATAAAGTATGAAATCATTAGTTATCTTGAGATCAGAAATTAATGAATTGAATATAATATAATCCTAAATGTGTAACTTAGTACATTCAATCCATGTGTTCAACAAGATAGTAGCATAATACATTTTTAGTTCATGTTAGAAACTCTACTTGTATAAAGTAAGGACCAAAAGGGAGGATGATGTAGGAAGTAAGATATTTAACATTATTACCTCTAGAAGGTTGTTTAGTACTTTCCTTCCATCATAAAAGTATATATCTAAGACATTTGTAAATGATTGTTTATCAAGCCGCACAAGCCTACACAGTTCACAAACGCGAACAGTATATGGCTGAGGAATGTTGCAAAGAATAGATATTTCTCCAAATGAGCTGTTGCGTCGAAGAAATGAAACAGTTTCTTCAGATCCATCTTCAGCTGTGCCTACTTCCTCCTGCAAAGGAACAGCTTCTGATATTCAAAAAACATGTATTGAAATCTATCTCGTGTGAACAATTTCTAGATGTAGTAGTTCTAGAATTCATACTACAAAGGTTAAATCTAAGAGTCTAATCTACACTGATAGCCTACTGAAGATACAATGAAGCACATTTATAACATTCTCAAACTGGTATTCTTGAACTTTCTTGCTGGGATACATATAATGAAGTAAGAAAATTCAGCAACTACCAGAATGTCATAGGCCTAAAAAGGTATGCATAGTGCATACCAGTGTGTCTATTAGTCAAATTACTCAGAAGCTATAACTAAAATTATGTGAAACCTGGAAGAGGAAAAGGAAAGAAATTGAACAATTACAGAAGTGGATGTGAAAATATAAAATTTTACCAGCACTCCATGACAGACAAAATATAGTTGATCTACAACATTTCCTTGTTCCATGATAACTTCCCCGGGAAGAAAGAACTCCTCATGGAGCCTAATAATCTGAAATATCCAAGCCAAATAAATTCTTATCATTCAACATCCTACATGCAGGTAAGGGTAATGAACAATTGAGAATTCTGAAGAGCAGCCCCTAAAAAGTAACATCCACAATGGGAAAATGATTACTTACAATCTGGCTGATGAATTCTGAAGAGCAGCCCCTAAAAAGTGGAACCTTTTCAATGTATGGCAAATATAACGTTTGAGATATCTGCAAAAAGTATTAACTACAAATTCATATACCTACTAAGTACAAAACAAATTGTGAAGAAATGTCATATATCATTTAGAAGATGGGAAACCGCAATATGTTAGAAAATTAAACAAAATGGATTGATAAATGGGGTTTCCTTCAAATATTACCTTAGATCGAATAGAAATGGGGATTTCTTGAATGGCAGCAGCATTAGTGTAACTACTCTCATACTGTAAGCGAAAATGGCCTTTTATTTGTTCACAAATATCCCTTCCAAGTCTATTTCTGTTCATATATTTCATAAGATCTGTCATCTTATCCCTAAACTTTTCAGTCTTTGATCCCTTTACTATCAAAGCTGTCATGTTACCAATCAAATAAGCACCAAGAATCATGTCAAATGAAACATATATCATTACGAATAACATCTCCCTCATATTTACTGCATGTATATCTCCATAGCCTGTAGAAGAAAAGACAATCACAAACATGGTTCATTCTGAAAAACTTTCAAGAGATATAAGATAATGCACAATACACAATTTGAAAAACAATACAAAAATATATAGATATATGCAATAATTTATCACTCTAGACAAATTTCATTTTTTTGTTGTCTTGAAGATTAGTCAAAATAACTTACCAACAGTAGTCATAGTAACAATAGCAAAATACAAGGATGTCATGTAGCGCTTGCCAAGATCAATGTCTCTGAAATGTGAATAACTAAAATCACCCATTTTCAAACTTCCAATCCATGTGTACCCCTCTTGAGATTCAGGTAGTGTAGTAGCCAAATAGTAGAAAATGCATGCTGCTGTGTGGGTGCAGTAAAGTTCAACTACTATAAGTTTCATGATTCGAGTTATAATGTAATTGATACGTATATCTTTCTCCAACTTGTATAAAAAATCATGGAGTTTCCGCACCCGATATAGTCTTATCCATAAAAGGTATCTCACTTCCTCTTTTTTTCCAGAAGCCTGTTCATAAAGAAATTGAAAACCTTTAATACTAAAGAAATTGCTACACAACCAGATATATAATTATAAAAGCTAATAACATGTTAGTACTTAGTATTAAATTGCTACACATGTTAGTACTGAAATAATTTAGGGTTTATCCGGAAGAAGTAGAACCTTGTAGATGATGTCCCAAGGCATACATCCTAGTAAATCAAAGACAAAGCTAGATTTTAGATACCTGCATGAATAGAAACAAGTAACCCATAAAACATTTTTGAAAAAAAATCCAATATGCTAAGTCAAATCAGCACAAAATGATATATATGTTTGCAATGTAATTGTAACCAACCGCAGACTTTTCCTAAGACCAAAAATTACACTCACTTCCATTAGATAATCATGTAATATGGTTTCAAAAGCTATACACTCACTTGGAGTTCATCATAATTTCACATAAAAACTACCTTAGATAATCATATAATATTAATAATCATGGCAAGAAGATCATGAAGTGTAAATAGTAGAAATTTACCTGAGAGCAATAGGGGCACGCTTGTAGACCATACGATATGTCTGACTGTCTCTATAAGCAACAAAGAACTGCAAAACAATGTCAACAAGAAAAGCTATTTGTCCAATGAAGTCCAGTAGAAAGAGATGTTCAGGTAGGCCACGAAAAAATCCAAACTCCATTGGAGTAATTAAGGATGAGTACACTGCCCATAACAATATGAATGATGACCATGCCCTATACCACCTGAAGTTCCCATCAATATCATCGTCAAACCATATAATGAAAGTTGGAATAAATCAGTGATCATGGATAATTAATTAATAAGTTACATACTGAAAAGCATAAGTAATTAGAATTGTATAAATAAATTTCAAAATGTCAGGTGACGACAGTGTACTGATTTTGCACTTGGTACATGATGAATATAAAAAGTGGAATCAATTTTATTTTGAGTAATCTATACTAGATTTAATTTTAGCAATAATAAATGTAAATTGATATATAATTTATTAGTAAAGGTTAAAAAAGACCCAAAAAAAAGTAATTACGTCTGCTAAATTGTCAACCTACTGTACACATCTTTATTAAGTATATCACCTCATATTAATTATAAAATGAGATTATGGGTGCAAATACTTATAAATATTTGTGCAAATATATATAGCTATTCCAACCATAAAATGCAAATATGTTTACATATTTTTGTTTATTATTGGGATTAATCCTACATGAGTTGAGTTAAAAAATGATTATACTTATATTTCAAGAGGTGACAGAGTGACAATGATAGCATGCAAGACATTTGAACGGAGCAAATGAACTTGTATATATATTCACATGCATGCATGTGTGTGTTCGGATATGGAGCATTTAACGCTCTGCATTCAAACTTATTACCGCTTTTTTCATCCACTTACACACCAGAAATCCTGTTATTATGGACCCAATCTCTATTTTGTGAATGGAAGAGTGTTGTTATGCATGCAATAAACATGAATAAGAGAAGAAGGGTTAAGGAAGGGAATTAACCAGTGATGAGGAAGGATAACAAAGTCTTTGAATCCAGCAAGAAGGGATTCGCGACTGAACTTTCTTCTCCAACTCAACTCTTTCTCTATCAAATTGAATCGACTCACTCCTGAAGATTTCAACCTTTCCCTCAGATCCTGAATCTCGTACTCTCTCTCATCCAACGACGACGTTTCAAGCTCCCCTTCCTCCTCCCTCTCCTTCTCCCTATTCTTCTCCTTCATTTCAAATATATAATAAGCAACATAAGATAATGAATTATTAATGATTATCTCTCTTAGGGTATTTTATATAAGAGTGTATGAGAAATGAGAATGGTTTGAAAGGCCAAGTATGAAAATGAAAAAGGGTGAGGTAGTCACGGGGAGAATGAGAAAGGGAAACGAAGAAGCCGTGAATAAAGACGCAAGCATGGATCAACAGAAGGAAAGGGTTGATGTAGAAGATAAAAGAGTTGTTTCTATAAAAGACCCAATTCTTCGATTCTCTCATTGTATGTTCTCTCGTTAATCCCGGGGGATACCCCTTTTATACAAACTTACATAGGCTCTATCCGAATGAGACATTTTATGTATCAATTTGACCAATATATCATATATTAAGATCGTGCATTATATTGGTGTATACTATTTTGTTAGATAGATCACCTTATGTATCATGGAGTATGGCCAATATATGTTAAATATTAAGACAATGCAATTATATGGGTGTATACTATTTTGTTAGATCACCTTGTGTATCATGTACTTGGTTTAGATAACATATATTTATGAGACAAATATGTATCTTCTTACATTGTAACAAATATTTATATTATTATTGTGTAACCCATCATTTATATTTTACTATCATTGATTTTGATTTTTAAATATATATGATACAAATCAATAGTGAGTAGTGAAATAATTATGTATAAATTTTTAAAAGGATAGTGTATAGATCAATATTATAAAACTCTGTTCATCTGATCGGTTCAACCGTGAATGTAAAACTCACTAAAAGAGTTAATTAGACTTTATGTTTATTATCAACCTTTTCTTAATTAAAAAGTGGATTTTCAATCTTGGATAAGAAAGAATAAAAAAAACTCACTAAAAGAGTTAATTACATCTGATTTTAGTTGCTCTGCCACCAAACATGATTATTAATATATATATATATATATATATATATTAATATTATTTACTGTACTTTTGATTAATTAATGATTAATTACACTTCCACGTCCTCCGTTTAATTTACACGTAAGCTTGCTTTACTGAGGAATCTTATCTATTGAGGGTAGAAAAGGATTCAATAGTTTTATTACTAAGTTATTTGCACTAATTAGTGTTAGTAGTAACGTTTCATTAATGCGACCTAATGAAACCAAACATAAATTGACATATCATAAAAAATATTAACTTTATAATAGCTACTTTTAAAAATAACACATGCAACGTAATGATACATCTCGTAAAGGTATAAGTCATGACAAAAAAACTTTGATATAATCACGAAAATAGATGCCCATAAACTTTGTCTTATATGTGGCTGTGCCTCCATTATACAAGTTAAAGTAACAAATTTCAAACCCATAAAAAGGGAATCTATATGGGAAAAGATAGGTGGATGATGTAGTTTTTAGGGAACTTGTGGATGTCATTTACGAGTTTGGTGAAGTCGTGGATTAGCAATATGACTTCCTTGTAATCTTACGCATTTGAGGCACGAGACTCTTACATCGTGTCAGACTCCATAGAAGTTGTGGACGATAAACACGACTTCTATGTAAATGTTGTGCACGTACAACACGAGATCCAAGTCGTGTACATGGTGCTTGAGATCTAAAGACCATATGATAACCCTTTACCCCAACCCAAATCATACTGAAGGAAGAAAAAATAAGAAAGATTTGGATAGTAATTTATTATCATTTAAAAAGGATAATTCCTAATTCAAGAAGTGTCATTATACAAGATTTTCCTTCATCTTTTTTTGTTGACATTGATTATTAGTATGAACAAGATTTTTCATATAGAAGTAGTAACATAAGTAATGATATTGATAATGATTTGTTTATTGGTATGCAATTTGAATCAAAAGAAACAATAATAAATGTTGTTTCATATTAGGAATTCTGTTGATTAGTCTAAGCCAAATAGATATGTAGCAAAATATAAATATTATGGTGCTGGATGTGAATGGAGAATCTGGGTATCGAAAAGTGTGAGCGTGATATTTGGGAGATTAGAAAAATTAGTGAAAGACACACTTGTGTATCCACTAATATTTCTCAAGATCACACGAAATTTAACTCATCTTTCATTGCAAACTAAATTATTCAATTGGTATCCGATGATCCTAGTATACGAATTAAAGCATTAGTGATAAAAAGAAAACAAATTTTTTACTTACCTTGTATAATGACACTTCTTGGATTAAGAATTAATCTTCTTAGATGATAATAAATCACTCTCCAATTTTTTCTTATTTTTTCTTCATTTCGGTGATTTGACTGAATGTAAAGTGTGTATATATGATCTTTGGATCTCGTGTACCATGTACACGACTTGGATCTCGTGTTGTACGTACACGACATTTACATAGAAGTCGTGCTTATCGTCCATGACTTTCATGGTATCTAACACGGTGTAAGAGTCTCGTGCCTTAGATGCACGAGATCAGAGGGATCGTAAGTCGCATTACTAGTCCACGACTTCTCCAAACTCGTGGATGACATCATGATTTCTCTAAAAACTATAATACTCTAATAAATAATTTGAAATATATATTAGACGTGTGATAGTGTAGTAAAACTAATTGAGATCTAAAACCATCTCAATTCCATTTCTTTTTCTAATTGGTGCTTGACAGCTTGAGCCCAATGTCATGTATTTCCTATTCTATTGACATGTAGTTAATTTTGTTGTACCAAGAAGCATATAAAACGTATCATATAAAAATAATTTAAAAATAAAATAATAAGGTACATTGTCAATTTGTATTTGAAAATTTTACATTTCGTAAAAACTAAAACAATTTAAATTTCATAATTGAACTTTCATTTAAGTAACATAGTATTTGAATTGATTTTTTTCCTTCTAACATAAACTTGTAAACAAATAAGTCAAACCTATGAGAAATTTAAGTTGATACTATAAGAATATGGATTATGCAAATATAATATACAATATTAACGCATTATTTACCTTTATATTATTAATTATTCAGTTTAAATAAAAAGTATACACATATAATATGATCTGACCCAAAATATAAAAAACTTCATACTATTAGAGTCTCATCATACTCTTATAAAACATACCTAGCTATTCATCTGAACCCTATCCTAGGAGGACCTATCTCCAGCCACTTATGTCCACACCAGATAGCATTAATATCAAACACATCTTTCAAGGTTCCACATATACCACCATGCCTAGGCCTTCTATTCTTCTTCTTCTTCATTTTGCCACCACCATTACCCAAACTTGCATTATCAGGGTTGCTACCATTTTCAACCTTGTTTTGCTTACACTCTAACTCTATAAAGTTATCTAGATGTCTTGAAATGCTTTCAATTTCATATGCATCGAGAAGAGTCTTGTTGGTATGAATTGAAGATGTTTCTTCTGCTTCTTTCTCCATCCTCAATAGTGCTTCTAACTTGTAACGAGAAGGCCTAGGTGCACGGTGATTCCTTGAAGCATCAAACACAGTAACAGCTTTGTTTTCAGAACCAGAACCACGTTGGTACCATGCCCATGCAGCTGCTTTAACAACTGATAATTCATCGGTGCCATGTTTATGTTTCTTTCTCTCCTTCATAAACAAGAGCGTGAATGCCATGACATGAGATAGAGAAGCTCCAATGTTATATGGGGAAATTAAGTTTCATGCAATAATGCAATATGTGAAGTAGGTTTGTTTCTCTGCTGTGGCTAATCATGGGTCAAGAAAGGTATATGTAACTTTCATGTGTTGTCAAAATTTAATAAGGATAATTTAATTTGGACATGGCTATTGGACCCCAAATTAATGAAGCCCTCCAAGGAGGTGAAGTTCTGGATGTTGGTAAAATATATATAAATATATAAAAATATTATTTGGTGACTGAATCATCAAGGTCGAGTGTTCGATTTATGTGAGCGACATTTGTTCAGAGAAGCACAAATTTTGAAAATAAATAATTCCTTACTTAAAAAAGTGAGAAAATATCATTGGTAATAACATAAAAAAGAAAGATAAACTCATAATTTCTCTTTTTTATTACTCCTTTGATGCTTATCATCAAACTTTATTTTGAATATTTTGGTGGTTCTTTGTATAAGATATTTTATTTTTCTATGTAATATTTTGTATTTTAAGATTTATTTGTCCTTTGTTCACTAATGAGAAATAATTATTATTGTGAACTGAGATTTAAGAGGATAAAATTATATTAATACAATCATTATTTTTTTGGAAATGAAGACCTTATAATAAGTAGAATATTTGTCTCTTTCTTCCCGAGAGGAAATATGTCACTGTCATTTCCATTTGGTGTTACTTCTGATATATAAATAGCACTATTTTAAATTATTCTTACTTGTTAACACCACCACCACATGATGTATTTTTTTTGTTATACCACATGATATATTTATATTCTAATAAAACTAGTCAATTTCATGGATTTCTCTCTTTATTTCAATACCAAATAACCATTATTTCAATATCAAGTAAGATTAGAGTACAACATACTCACCAATAATAAAATTCAGGATTTAATTTATATCAAAATCATGCTATTGTTATGAGCGAAAGGTCAAAAATGTGAGCCACCATGCAGATACTTTACAACTGTTTGATTGAACTTCTGAGAGTTACTGATCATTGCAAAGTAGTTTGCCATACAAAAGTGTGTATAAGGATTATAACCTTTTCTTTGGCTTTTGAGAAGGGCCAAGAACCTCAATTTCATAACTCAATTTGTTTAACATTATCTGTAACTCACTCTTTGGAATGGACCAATTGTTTATTCTTAAAAGATTGAGGGTCTTAACAACACTAATTCTTAATAAAGCAATTTATATTCTATACTCCAATCGGATGCAATAGGAGTACTGTGCCAAAGTTTATAATTATTATTTTTTGTGAGCATTGACACAACAGTTACTTTTCTTATGGCTTCGACGTGTGATTTTAAATCTTGAAAATAATTTCTTTGCTTATAAGTATAAGATTCTGAATATCTCACTTTCATAAATATCATTTATAGAACCTCGTGTATTGGATTACTCTTATTTACTTTGGTGAGACTTATGGTAAGGTAAAGAGTGACTTTGCTGTTAATAAAGTATTGAATGGTTAACAATGAATAAAAATAATGAAAGACATTGTGCCAACAATAAAATGATCATGATAAATATTCAGATAGATCATTCCAACCATTTCTTTGCCAACCTTACAACATAATTTATTCATTAAAAGAATCTTATTTATGAATACATAATCTCCATAGATGTTGATTCAGTTACTTTAGAGGATCGTTTGCGAATTGAGTTTGGATGGAAAGGAAGGGGAAAAAACTATCTCTCACAACTGTATTCTACGACTTTCAAGTTTTCTCTTTCTTTTCCCTCCAAAATTTAACTCACAATCAGACTTTTAGGTAACTACATGCAATAAACTCGCCTTGATAGTCAATACCACCAACAAACAAGACCTCACACATAGCTAAAACAAGAGTGCAAAGCTAAATAGACTGAGAATCCTAATTAAACACACAAGCATTAACAATGATCTTTGAAGGGCATGAGATCATTCTTAAAGCTCAATATTGTCATGGTTTCTAGAGAAGGGTTGTCTCTGCAATCATAGAAGTAACCACATATGGGTCCATGTTAGAAGCAGGCCTTCTGTCCTCAAAATATCCCTTCCCTTCTTTCTCAGTGTCCCTTCCCACCCTAATAGAAGCTCCACGGTTTGCAACACCCTGTTAAATCAATCATACAAACTAAGAAACATGTCTCAACTATATTTATTAGTTTTAAGATAAAATACATTATTTGGTCCTACATATACAGAGTCATTCTCTTGTTTGTGCATGAGAAATCATAATTGCAAATCAAGAGAATTAAATCATTTCACCATCTTGCAATTTTTTACAGTAAAATGTAAAGAATGGATTAGAAAAACTTACTAAGTAAAGTTCATTGAGAATAAAACTTACTAGTACAAAATTCTCACATCGAAAAAAGTAGTAAGGCCATTTTGAAGCTTACCCACGAGAAAGTACTAATGTCAGCAGTTTCATGTCTTCCGGTTAGACGACGTTCATTGCCTTCGCCATAAGCAGCAATGTGCTCATTGTGTCTCTTCTCCAACTTCTCAATTGCTTGTTTTATGACTTCATAGCCACCATCATTTCTCATGGACTTGGTGCTGTGACATTGTAATGCACTTGTCAAGTACTAAAGCAATGAAACACTAACTTAATCCCGTCTTTTAAGTAAGTATCTGTGATTACCTGTAATTAGTGTGAGCACCAGCACCATTCCAATCACCCTGATTTTATAAGAACCCAACCCAAATGAAAGGAGTCAATATCACACCAAATTCAGTAATAATACTATATAACTATGCTATACTACAAATTATAAAACAAAGTGGCCTTAAATTTTGCATGGGGAGTGGAAGTGTGGAATAAAAGTCTAGGACAAAATAAGTTGAAAGTGGATAAGGATGAGATTATGCACCGGAATTGGTTTCGGGTCTAAGGAAAGGACCACCCCAGCAATCTCAGTGATCCTCTGTGAACAAATAAACATATATGTTAGTTGTAGCATTTAGAGTATAATGTCTCTCTAGACAGAAAATTGATGAATAGGTTGTGTTTAATTACCTCCAAAATGTAACGAGCAACCCATAACTCATCACCAGCAGAGATACCAATACTTGGACCAACTTGGAATTCCCACTACATACCATGAAAAGTGGATTCAATTAAAAGGAATTGAAATAGAAAAGCAACAATCAATGGCTTTGTTTTTATTAAAAATGTATGATAAATAAAATGAGGGTAAAGTGTTTCAATTGACCTGGCCAGGCATCACTTCTGCATTAATGCCACTAATGTTAATTCCAGCATAAAGACATGCTTTGTAATGTGAGTCAACAATATCACGACCAAAAGCTTTTTCAGCACCAGTACCACAATAGTATGGTCCCTGTTGGTGAAGGAAAAATTAGAATAGAACATGCACAACCAATAACAAAACAAAAACATAGTGAATTATAATTAACACAAGTCACAAATGACACCAATAATTTTAAGCTAAACAAATTTACAAATGACACCAATAATTTCATTTAAAAGATTCCTAAGACTGTTAAACAAAGGCAGTTATTAGAACCTGAGGTCCAGGAAAACCACCAAGTGGCCATCCAATAGGCCAATGAATATCTTTCTGTAACAAGGTGTATTCCTGCT
The DNA here is from genome assembly GCF_001865875.1 of Lupinus angustifolius. Taxonomy (NCBI): domain Eukaryota; kingdom Viridiplantae; phylum Streptophyta; class Magnoliopsida; order Fabales; family Fabaceae; genus Lupinus; species Lupinus angustifolius. The sequence goes on from NC_032017.1 coordinate 19,976,767, forward strand.
CAATACCAAACCTATTTTTAGATCATAAAGCCATGTTTAGTCAAGGAACAAAAATGTAAATAATTGGTAAAGATTCATTACTATAAATGAAGCAACAATATGTACCAGGGTTCTTCAGCAGCAACATCAGGATGGCTGAATATCTTTGCAGCAGCATGTCTTTTGTTTGTGGGAATGGGTTTTCCAGAAGGAGTGTAAGTATCACATATAACCTAAACTCAATTATAATTGAAAACAAAAGACTATTATTGCATCATGGCAACAAGTTTAACTCTAAATGCATCAGCTTAGAAAATGTATAAGTACTGATTCTACTGCATATGAATAACATGATAACATAGTAGATATGAAGAAATATACCAGGATATTGTTACCCCTCCTGAATGGATCCTTGAAAATTGCTTGTGGCCTGTTTGCATTTGATTAAGATACACAACTTAATAATAAAAGTATGTTAATGGAATCAATACTAAAGTTGTAACAATCTAAATTTACTAGAAGATGAAGCAATATATAAAAGTGCTTTACCATAAGATCACTTCACTATCTTTTCCAGGAGCTTGGCCAGTACTGGATCCATCATAGTTCCACTTGGGAAGCTTTGAAGGGTCATTAACAGGTCCTGAGAGGGTCTATATCCAAAACCATTTACAATTTTCTTCACTTAATTACTTAATTACCACTTACCACCCAAATAAAAAAGTGAAATAAAGCCTCAGTTGAAAGCCTTTTGATAATATATATAGATTGATTTATAAATTGTTAAATTATGGACCCTATTTAACCTTTTTGAAATTATGGACTGCAAAATAAACATAAAAATGATTCTTAGAATGTTGTTACAAAATGATGATAAAATAAATTACCCTTGCTTTACTCCTCAGGTCCACACCAGATCCACCCACCCTACCATAATGAAAATTAAAGGGATTAGAGTTGAAAATGGGAGAAAATTTTGAAAAATGTTAACAACTATATTCTATTACTAGACATTATTTCTGTTATCCTTATCTTGGGTTAGACTTAGTCTATTGTATCATATACTTTGTTGTACATTAATCCTATATAAAATGAGATGATCATATCCTTAATAAAAGGTAAATACCACCTTCTCCTGAATTTATTTACATGCCATTAAAACTTCTTCACAAAAAATAAATTACACAAAAATATAGTGCTTAACTTAGCAGACACGTTTATGTGAACAAACCCATTATTCTAATCATTCTAGAAAACTATGCAGCACATGTAAGTACATGCATGTTCGAACATATAGAAGCATGGCATTGTTATATTGCAATGCATGCTTAGTTTCTAAGTGCATAGAAAAACAGAGAACATGAGTTTGAGGGAAATAAGAAAGGAGAGACTAACCATATGTACTCGGCGATAATCTTCTCGGTGGTGTCAGAGAGGTTAAGGTTTATTAAATCTGAGAGTAGTGACATCTTCAAAAATCAAAATTTTGTTCACAAACTTTCCTGGGCAAGAGTTTTTCTAGCTCTATATTTATTGCTTCTTCTTTCTTTCACGGATTCATGTAAGTTGAGTTTGGTGGTTTTTATAGTGAAGTACATAGTTTAAATATTGCAATTTAAATGAAAATTATGTCTAATTCAAATAAATTAAAATATTACATGGAAGAATTTTTAAAATTTCTTATTTCAAAATTTTATTTTGTGATGTGACTTGGTTGAATCATAACCCAACCGGGTTTAAATTTTATAAACAAACAACTTAAAACTTATATTGAACTATTGATTTTGTTATATAAGTTCACTCATGTATTGAACATATTAGATTGAGAAGATAGTTTTTGTTTTATAATTTGTGTCATTTCATGTATGTCAATTGTAATTAGAATGGTACAAATTATAGGACAACATATATGTTCTCACTTAAATTGATTTAATTGGCTAGACCAATTTTGTAAATTTGATGGAAATGCACAAGTTTTACTAAAATTGTTAAATTATTGGAAAGTGTACATATATTTTCCATCTTTAGTTATTGTGTTTAATTTATCATCTTAATACCTAACTATATATTTCTTCTACTTAAAATCAAAGACCATTGGGCAATAGATTGTTTACTAGGAAAATTAGAGAGAAGGAGAAGTTATATATATATTTCTTTTCTAAACTCTTATCTAAAGTAATCTGATTGATTTCGTTAAATAAAGAACCAATTATATTGACTTAATTTTAAAATCAGATGAACCAAAAAAGAAAAATGTATCACTGGCTAATGGTCCATGGCTTCAAATCTTTGGCAACGATGCCTTTGCTTTTTGCATTCTAACTAATCTTTATCACATATGTGTACTTCAACTTTAAAGGCACTCCCTATAATGTTATGTAGTCCTTATCATGCATATGTGTACTTCAAACTTTAAAAATGCCTTTTCAAAATTTGGCTCCTCATACCTTTTTCTGAAAATGACCTTTTTGTAAATTATTTTTTATAGGAAGAAAATCCATCCATCTTGTGGAATTGGCAGATTCTCTTTGTTATGATTTTCAATTCTTTTTTAGTTTATAAGTTTATAACATAGAGAATAACGTCAAGGACTTACAAAAACAACATAGAACAAAATATTTATTTGGCTCATTGTGTACTCATTTCTTAGTCATTAATTGAACAAATATTTCTTGATGAAAATGAATCGTAGTTTGATTTTCTGATTTAGATACAAAGTACTGGGATGGTTCATCAAAATGCATGCCAGTTATAACTCAAACTTTGGTATAATTTGGTGGCTTCTAGAATTTATTGAAAAACACAAAATTGCTTTAATTTTTTCTTGTCAGCTTTGTAAGATGCCAAATATTAAAGGCAATGAGGATGACAAAATTCATTACATGACACATGTTTCACCTAGTAGAACAGCATCTGGACATATAATCTGTAGCATATGATGTCAAATATAGTATGAAAGGAATTAATCTTTTTTAAAATACATATATGTCTCTACCAATAAATTTTAATCTTATAAATCGAACATTTGAACATTTTTTTAAATAAAGCTTTGTTGGTAACATTGTTCCTTAATAGGTATAAAGTTCACAAATATGCACATAATGTTATGTCATGCAGTGGACGGTTTAGAAGCGCCGTATGTTTTGTACAAAAGTACAAAAAAGCAATATGGATGGTGCATCATGCAATTAATAAGCATTATTGGTTAAAGGATATATTCTGTGGAAAATGTTCTCAGCCACTAAAAGAAGGAACAAAAGTAATATTAATTAGGGACCATTCAAAAGCTTCTTTCATTTTGCAGTAAAGTTCATATTGATGACCATATAAATTGGATCTCCTGGTCGACACCACTTTTTGGAATGATTAAGTTAGCAAAGGCTATTATCAATATTTAACTTACTATATGATCCCATGCAAAAAATTATTACTTTATTATTTAAAATAGACTATTTTTATAAATATTTGTACAACTATAAAATAATAATTGAAGTGATTAAAAAATAACATGATAAACTGTCCCTAATTGAAATTCTTCTATTTTTTTTATATGTTATGTTCATGTAGATGGAGAGCAATAATTTTTTAGGTAAACAATATCTTTTAATTTTATCTATGTTGAAAACATTGTCATTTTATCTTTGTTGATGACAAAGGGAACACACATGTTGGTGTAATAACTTAATTAGGATAACTCTCCTACAAAGGGAACACAAATGTATAGATTAATTAAGTTATTTGCAGGAGAGTTAAAAAGATAATTAAGACTAATAAGGAACATACTTCTTAATCATATACTTAACGGTGTATGAGTTTTATATATTATCATTACATTATCAATCATTAATGTTTAATTATCATTGACTTTTCAAAAAGTAATATCAATGAATTGTGGATATTGTACTGATTATATATAAATTTTTACATTGACAGTGTATAAATATTACATTCTTATTAATATAAATATATATATATAATGAAATATTAATATAGATATAAATAAATAGAGGTAGACATACAAATATGGATATGGATATGAATATGAATATTTATATTTTCACTTCATATTTCTTTATCTTTTTGCAATTTAATTTTTAATATAATAAATAAGATTATTTTAGTGAAATTATATCAAAATTTTATTTCAAAAAATTGTGGTTCTCAGTTCTCACTATCAACCAAATTCTGATTAATGCAAGCTCAATGGCACGTGTACACTCATGCTTGATAATATGCTTACTTATGTCGTCCCATACCATAATATCATCATGTTGTTGTCATAGTAGAAATTTTTTTAAGATGAATACATTTTTACATTAAACGTAATATTTATAGACCGTGAATATAAGTTAAAATACTTATTGATTGAATTAAAATGTCCCAACAATAGTCATAAAATGATAAATATATTAATTTGACTAACATTAAATATTTTTTATGATGGTTTAAAGTTTTCAATTTTTCATGAGACTAAATTAATAAACACTAAAATTTTGAGAAATTAAATTTGATTTTTACTCTCATTTCTATGTTACATTAGGTTTTTATCTCTCTTAGTGATCAAATTGCTATAACAAATACTCATTCCCTGCTTAACAAAAAAAAGGGAAAAGTAGATCAACTTCATTAATTTGCAATATTTCAGATTCCATTACAAGGACAGAAAGGTTGGCCAAATAATCCTGAAAAGATGAGTTCTTTCTCTATTGGTTTTAGTACTCCTCTCCATAAGTGATATGTAAAAGTAAATAAAAATAACATACATTAACATTTATATTATTTTTATTTAAAATGATATTACATTTTTACTATTAAAATATAAAGGAAAAAGTTATTTGTCTCTCCATTACTTAGAGGAGTCTCACTCGAAGAGTACAACATCCAAACCAATATTAGGAAAGCTTTGCCCTATCACAACATTTTTGTGTGGACATCATGTACATTATGGGGGCCCAATTTCCATTTCTTACAATTTAATTACTACCTCGCAACCATCTCTTTTACTCAAGTATTTAAATGCAATTAGCTTCATGCTCTTAAATTGTGTTGCTTTTGCTATCATTGTGGAAAAGCACCAAAAGAAAATATATAACCGCAATTGTTGATCACAATACAATTACAACATTCTCAATAAATCATAAGATTAGGACCACAATTATCTTGCATAGTGCAAGGACTTTTGTTGTGATATGGCTATGATATTTAATTGTAATCAATTGAACCAATGGCCTCGACTTTTTACCAATGAGAAGATATTGATTTACATAGAATCAAGAGGTTAACATGACTTTCAATTTGCAAATGAGCATGTGCTTCAAAAGTGCACAATTAGCTTGCAAGTTAGGCACTAAATGTCGTCACATTGATGCTATAACAGTAATTAAGTCAGCATCAATTAGTAGGTGCTTTATTACAAATCTTGTGTTACCCAAAATTACCAAGTTATTTATTAATTTTGAATTGATATTGAAGTACTAAAAATAGTTTAGAGCATCTCCAATGACAAATAATATATTCATTGTTCTTATTTGGATCATACATTATTTTATAATTTATTACAACTTCTCATGAAATAAGAATAACATCTACATTTTTCATACAATAACAAACATCATTCTTATTCTCAACCAAACATTTATATTTTCCGTTCTCTTTCTTTATTCTTATTTTTCTCCCATTGTTTTTATTTAAAAACAGAATTTATAAAATAAGGATGTTACTGTAGAAAAGAATAAGAATGTTATTATTTTTATAAGAATTACTCTTATATTTTTTTAGATATTGTATCTCCTAATTTATATTTTCTAAGTGCAATATGCATGGATTAATGCTCGTATAATAATCACACATATACAACGAATGTTTTTTTAACATCAACCATAAAAGTTGATAATAAAATAGTTAAAAATAAAATAAAATATTGAATATCATTTCTCAATGGTAAATACTTAAGTTTCTAATAAAGTATAATATTATAATTTTTTTAGCTCATCACGTTAAGAAAAAACATATATTCATTCATTTCATATCTTTTAATATTTTAATTTTTGCATGTTATTAAAAATCTTTTGATATTTTAGAAAATCAATATTCATTTATAATTTACTTTCCCACTATAACCTTATTTATTACCCTCATTTTCACATCATATTACTTTTTTAAACTATCTATGTAAGATAAAACTAAAGAACAACTTGGAATATGCAGGCGTTAATCAATCAAGACCGCAAATTAATGCCAAAATTGGTTAATGGCGAGACTCTAAGATTAATGACAACAACAAACGTAATGTGTGGAAAGTTCTATGGTAATGAACTTCAACAACAAATTCATGTGTATGAACTTCAATGACTTCTTTTTCTTCTTATTGGAAAACCGCTATGCTTGATAAGGCACCCAAGAAAAAGAAAACCATGCATGCATATAAAACTATTAAAACAATATATTAGGAAAAAAATATAAAAAGGGGCAAAAAGATGTATCAAGTCTTGTGTCACTACTTCTACTTCACTCATAACTCACAAGATATACCTACACTTGAAGCAAGCAAGAGAAAAAAAAAATTATATATAGAGACTATTAAAGTGGAAACAATTCTCATATAAAAATTGTGAGAACAATAAATCTGGACCTTACAAACAATCATGGATGGTTATGATTAAAACTTAGTTATTAGTCGCATGATAATCATGTGCGTGTATCTTTTAATCTTAATCATTCAATCAAGATTCAACGGTATATATTATGTTTTCTCATTTCTCTCAATAATACATTATTCTCACGTGAGTAGTTCCTCGTATATATACACACAAAAAAGAAATGACAAGAGATAAATGGTAATACAAATATGACTAGTATTCCTGTGCATGCATCATAAATACAATAATAATGGAGTTGAAAGTTCAGTAACTCGTCTCTTAATAAGGCCAAAGAAGGTGGGGGTTGGGAACAAATAAGATGTAATACTTTTTGTGGTCTCATGTGTTAATATGTTGTTATTGACTAAGAAATTATACTTTTTGAAATTTTTAATTAAGTTTATTATATTTTAAATAAGAGAGGGGACTCAATACTAAATTTAAAAACTTATTTCGCATCTTAATTATCAATTCTATAAAAATTTAATGGTGTAAGTCTATTCACTAATTCCAATCATTAAATTTTCTTACAATTGAAGTTTAAATATGAAGTAATTTTTTTAAATTTACTCTAACACTAAATAAATCCTCACCATTATAATATTATGAGTTATGACACATAAAAATGACATACAATATGCGACAACAGATTTATTACGTTGTATGTTTGGGTTTGTATAATTTTCTTGTAAGGTGGGCGCATGTGTGGATGAATGATGCATGCTTGTTGGGAATTTGATTGAGCCATCGTGACTCAGACCATTTCCAATGCATACAAATGGTAATATTTTAGTACATTATAAGAAGGAAAATGAACCTTTGTTGTTCTTTCCAGAATGCCACACATTGATCTTGTTTTTTAATTCATGCCTTGAGGTAAGATGTCAATTCGAATAGTACCCTCATTATAATCCTTTAAGACTAGTTAAACTGAATATAGATCATCTCCGATACTAAAGAAGTAAATGTTTTAATTTTTTTGTTTTTAATAATAAAAGTGTTATACTGATTCGATTTTCTATTGGGAACCAACATAATTTCAATTATCACCTATCTTTTTCTAATCAAAATATACATATTTAAGGAGTGCAAAGGGTATTTCACCCATATATAACAATTTCACAATTGTTATATATATATATATATATATATATAAATAAAAGTCTTTTATGAAAAATGGAAATCCCTCACCCTTTTAGTTTTGAATGAAGTTTGGCTCAGCTATTTTGTAATAGTGTAATTTCTTGCTATTTTTTGCTCTCTTACTTGTAATGCTTTTAAAGAAGGAGATACCAAGGCCTGCATATTAATTTTTTTATAAGGCAAGAAATTTTATTAAGGACTGAAGTATAAGTTATCATATTAAATATTCAGTTTTTTTTCAGAATATATTACCCAGTTGATGAATACATTGCATTACCTACAGTCCAAATTCATAGAATCCACTTCTTCAAATATGGCTTAAGCAAAACTATGGCCTTGTATTATATTTTGACTGGAAAACACTCTTCTTCCGTGAATGTTCTTCATTTATCTTATACCTGCTGATTTCTAATGATGGATGTTTAAGAAAAATATTTATTTGACTATCGGAACCAACATTGAAGTTTAAAGGCAATAGTTTAAAGGAAAAGTTCAGCATTGTTAATAGAAGAAAAAAAAGGAGGATTTTTTGTTGTCCCAAAAAAAATAGGAACAATATTATGATGTGTTTAATGAAACTATAAAAAATATTTTGTGGTTTCAGATGCTTACAAAACGATTAATTACTACGAAATTATTCAAATATTTCACATTATGGTGTCAATTATCATATTGACATGGATGTTTTGGTTGTGTCTCTAACTTGTTTCTGGTTTTGGTCTTTGGTGTACCACTTGTACCCATTCATTTTAATAAAATTATTTTTTAGCTGATAAAAAATTGTCACAAAAGTTAGATTGTTTATGAGATTATTCTCTGTGCAGTCACAAAAGTACGATAGTTATATTGTTTTTATGTATATATTCAAACTTTGCATACTCATAAAAGAAATAACATTATTTTGTACCATGAGATAACAATTTTTACATATTCAACACATTTAATTTGTCCGTTCAAATTTACATTTTTTTACACAAACTTACATTAATATTTCGAGGGATTGAATTTATTTATTACCTTACTTCATCATTTATGTTGTGTTTTCTTTGAGGGAATCAAAGGTGATAAGAAGTAAGGTGGGATTTTAATTAAATTTTATTTTTGGTTCAGAAATTCATAGAGGAGAGAAATAAAACTAACGTGCTCACAATTACTCCTATCCTATTTTTGTTTTACCTCCAAAAAGAGAATTTTTGTAAGAGGCATTTTTAAACTTTTCTACTACAACTATGGATAAAACTGGTCAAGTGAGATTTTATATTAAAAAGGCAGCGTATATAACATATTGGAATTTTAGTATGCATTATTATTGTTTACATGTTTAATTTTTTTAAAGATTTGGGCTTAACCTATAAATATATTTTGCTATAAGACCTTTAAGTAGTTTAATATGCATCTTTTAAATATGTTATATTAAAATAGAATAATACCCAACAAGGTATTGATATAATGATGTAAGCTCTCACTGCTAGATCCTCAAGATGACTATAATATTAAGGGTTCAATTTTATGGAGCGGTACTTGTTGGGAGGGATAATCACACAAATGAATTAGATTCTTACCTAAAAGAGAAAATGAATTCTATTGGTAATACAAAAAATAGAATAATATAAATATTAATATATAACTTAATTAACATTGTTATGATATAATAATGAAATTGATAAACATTAGAAACATACATGACTAAATTGATATTTTATTTTATTAGAGGACCAAGTTAAAATTTAAAAATAAAATACAGAGTTAAATTGAAGATTCATTTTATTAGAATACTAAATTAAAACCTAAAAAAATAAGATAAAAATCATTTCCAAAAATTTTAGTTTTTTCACGGAAGTGTTCTAGTTAAACTAACAACGTGCTGAATGTTTATTCCTTGGTTAAACAATATTATCGTGTATCACTAAAAGATTTTTACACTATAATTGTTAAATGAATAAATAAAAATTATGTTTCCTTCAAATAAAGGAACTACGAGGTAGTTTCACATGCAGCTTTATTCCCTCTCATCATTTTAAAACCATACGTTATCTCTCCCTTCTCCCTTACGATTATATATACTTTGTATTAATAGTTAATAAGACTCCCCCTTCTTATCCAATTTTGCTCTCTTCATTTCTGTTCCAAAACACCATTAACATAATAAAAATGGAGGCTTTTGTTTCCCAAGATAAAGTTGTGGCAATGGTTTCTCGGACAGGTAGAGAGTTGCAGCGTTACAGAAAAGGACGACGCCAAGTAGTGGGGTTTGTCTCTTCTTTCTAATCTTCCAAATGGGTTTCCATTTCAAAACCATGTTTCATTTCTTGACTTTCACTTTTCTTATTTCAATGGGTACTAAAGGTTTTCAAATTGTCTCTAGATGCATACCATACAGATATAAAAATGATGTGCAAACCTCATTGGAGTCATTAGAAGAATTACAAGTATTGATAATTACTTCTAAGAAAGGCAAAGCCATGCTGTTTCCAAAGGTAACCCTACAACAACCCACTACTAAAAAAAAAAGAGTGGACATCTTTTATACCATTATTTCTTTATCTCTTTGTATCAAACCAATAAAATTATGTCAACTAATAGTTGTTCCTGTTTTTTTATGGAGGATAAAAAAAATTATTGCCATAATTTTATTAGTTGACATTATTTTATTGGTTTGGTATAGAAATAATAGTATAAAAGATCTTTTAATACGATGACACGTTCTGCTCTAAAAAGTATATTAGAAGAATATGTGAAGTGGTATACTTTTGAGACAGAAGATGTACTCTGGTGTTTAATCTACTTTTTCACGTCTAGTTAATAATTATATATGTGGTTGATGAACCATCAGGGTGGCTGGGAGTTAGATGAATCAAAAAAGGAGGCAGCAGTGCGAGAAACCATAGAGGAAGCAGGCGTGCGAGGCATTGTTGAGGTGGTTCTACTTGACTTGATCAACAAACATATTATTTTGATTATATTATTTTAACATATATTATGGATGTTTATTCCTCAGTGTGAGGATTGTTTAAGTTATGAAGTTCCATGTATAATATATTGTGCAACCTTTTGTTGTGGACTAAATTTTGATATAGAGTTAGAGCTAATTAATCTAAAATGGTAAGCAATTAGTGCATTGAAATTAAATGCTTTGTTTTTTCCCCTCCGATTGGTACAGGAAAAATTGGGTAAGTGGAGCTTCAAAAGCAAAACCTATGACACTTTCTACGAAGGCTACATGTTCCCTCTACTTGTTCAAGATCAATTAGAGTTCTGGCCGGAGCAGCATGTTCGTCAGAGAATATGGGTTAGTAAAAAACATGGACATATACACTTACATACGAATAGATTATTTTTAGGATTTGAACTCGTGACTTCGTAGTTACATAAATACTTGAGCTTTATTTTGGGTATTTTTTCTTTCTTATGTTGTAAGTGATGATCACTGAGAGAGTGATTGAAATTTTGTTTTGTGGGTATAGATGAGCATTTCTGAAGCAAAAGAAGTTTGTCAACACTGGTGGATGAAAGAAGCTTTGGAAAGACTAGTAAATCGTCTCACGGCTCAAAAATATGGTCGTGTAAAACAAGTTGTAGGTTCTGTACACAGCATAGAAGATGGCAAATTTGACTTGTCAATGGGGTAGAGAGGCCAGTGGTTAATTAAATACCTTTTACTTGGAAGGCATGAACTAAGAAATAGTATAATCCTAACATGTTATGGATTTGGTAGGAGAGTTTGAAGATGAATAAAACTTAGTATATCATCTAGAAAATGACCACTTCCCCATCTTAGACAAAACAAATTTTATGTTTAATAGGACGTACATATGATTTATTTTTTTATAGGTATTTGTTTTTCTTATTAGCTCTTTGCAGTGTTTGAAATCCGGTTAAACACTTCATCTCTTGTAGCTTTACCATAAATATGAATTTGTAGTATGTGTGAGAATTCACTGAATCTGGGTAGGTAGTGTGATTTTTTGAAGCAAGAGTTGGATAACATGTGATGTGAGTCATGTTACTCGTGAGGGGCTGGCATAACTGGAACAACATAAATTCTTGCACAGCAACAAGACAATGGTAATTACCAATTTACCAGGCTTTGCTTGGGACCATAAAATGGTGCAATTTGTTTTCGTGTGTGATATAGTTTAATAAGCTTGGATTTTCATATTCAACTCTTTCAGTTCTTTATAATGTAACGCTTTTTCAGAATACTCAATATCTTCCTCTCAAATATTTAATTGGACCGTTGTCTATGTTAATACAGGATAATATAATATTTAGATCCAACAACAATTTAGAAAATCTTTTGACCACTTTTGCACTATGCTCACATATGTCGCTTGAGGCTTTAGTGACATTGCTTTTATATGAAATAAAAATATTTTTGAGGTTTTGAAAAAAAGTGGAAAAGTTCTTTGACTCAGATTATTCATATGTGTTAATCAGCTTTGAGTCTATAAATATTTTGAGGTTTTGAAAAATAATTAATGGTACTTACAATCAAAGAGATGTTATTTTTTGTACACAGTTGAATAGACATACATATAAACATAATGAATGAGTAATCATAGAACAGGTCGAATCAGGTGACACATATTTCTTACTCTACCGTAGATATTGACCAGGTCTAAGTTTTAAACTTGAAATAATTTTATACATAATGAAACCCAATTATATTTAAAATCAATCGTGATGGAATTAAATCAGATGAAGGGTTATCAGTTGTATGTCATATCCTATTCCTAAGACATGCATCCCGTGTTTAGCAAGGAATGCACAACAAATTGCCTAATGCCTATACAACAAATGAAGGAAAACGATTACCAGTAAAATTCCTATCTAGATTCTTGATATCCTCATCACTAACATTAAACTCAAAAATAAAAATTTGGTAATTAACATATTTGTTATTTTAAAGAAGCTAAGTATCCAAATCTTTTTTAATATAGCATGTCAATAAGAATTGGTGTGAGAATAGGTTGGCTTGGATCCTTATGCTACCCTATATATAGTGATGGATCTCAGATTGAGAGTAAGGTGTACAAAATAAAAAAATTAAAATAACGTAGTCATATAAATATTGATCTTAAATATCGACTGGACTACCTTTTGAACCGAATTCGCCCCCAAGCCTAATTAAATATAATGTATTATCCTTTTAGATAAAGCTTTTTAAATTATGTATTATCATAAATATATAATTTAACATATAAAATGATATAATGTGGCTATTTTGTTAATAATTTACATATATGTATATATGATGAAGATAATATATAATAAATGACATATAAAATGATATATATATTTTGACAACAAATAGTTTTTACAATAGTGACATAAATAACTATAAAGACAATGAAAAACGATTAAAAGTATGAAATTATATTAATAAATAAAATTTCAAAATGTATTATCTACTTTGGATCAAAGAGATATATTACTATGTATACAATTTATACCTACAAATATGAGACATGATTGAATATGAAACAAGTTGTATCAAATTATATTTATCTATCATATAATCTCACATATTAATTAGATGTAATTATTAATCGGACTCACAACATGTCCACTTAGAATTAGACCAAACAAAATAAATGGATAAAACAATATTATGAGAAATGGACAGTATTGAACAGTCCCATCGATTTGACTGCTGATTAAGCTTGAAAACGATTTTGGTTTACACTCTTAACCGAGTGAGGGTTGGACCGCTTTAAAGCAGAGAAATTCTAGTCCGACCGTATCAAACTCCAATTAACCCGAGAATTAAACTGAGTGGTTCACTTAAAAATTAAAAAAAATGGAACACTACTCTAATATTTTGTTTCACTTCAATTCCAAAAATAAAATAAAGATTATTAATTATATAAAAATTATATTTATATAATTATATATTTATATAAAAAGTATTAATTATGTATAAAATCACCCAGTCAGACCAAACGATTTAACTGGTTAAACCTAATATGAGACATCTTTCGATTTAATATCTGATTCAGATTTCCCAACATCAGATAAAGTATAATCCTACTCACCTTATAATATTAATAACTACTCTTTTCTATTCTATTGAAATAATGTGTCATGACAAAATCCTTATTTTTGTTACGCCAAAATCTAATACAAGTGGTACCTATTACTTGACTATGACGTCAGTCAGCTGCCAGCACATAATCTTTTGTACACACACAAAATTGTTTTTACCCATTTTGGTCTGGTTTTTTATTACTCTAAAAAGGTAATTACATATTTCATATTTTAAAGACAATTAAGAGTATCAAAATCTTCCTATTATACTCTTTTTTTCCTATATGTTTTAGAACTCAATACTTTAGTTTTTTAACATAAACTTATTTATTAATTCCTTTTCAGTTATAACTCTTTAATTTCTTTCTGATGGAGTTTCAAACCTAGATCAGATGAGATTATTTTAATTAAATTGTATTATTTTTTATCATTTAATTATTTCCTGAAGTATTTTCATAATCTTAAATATGATATGAAACTAAATGAATAATATGACATCAATAACAACTGTACTTTATTCCTTAAAAATCCAATACTATTTAATAAAATCCAAATTTTATTATGGAAAAAATCTATCAATTGATAGTGTATGCGGTAATCTGATCTGACGGTCCGACTGGTTTGATCACTAACTGAAGTTGAAAACAATTCTGATTTGTAGTCTTAACTGAGAGAAGGGTTGAACCACTTTCAACTGAAGAAATTCTGATACAATCATGTTAAACTTGGTTGAACTGCATTAACCCGGAAAGCGAACTAGATAGATGACTTAAAATTAAAAAAAAATAGAAGACTACTCTAATATTTTGTTTTACCGCGACCCAAAAAATACGGAGAGATATTATTTCAATATAATTATATAAAATTTTATAGTTATATATTTTATAGATAAAAATGATAAATTATATATGAAATCATACAGTCGGACCAGATGGTTTAACCGTTTAAACTAGTTAAACCTAATACGAGACATCTTCGAGTTTGATGTCCAGTTCGAGTTTCACAACATTGAGTATATGAATTTTATACACTGTCACTATATCATTTCTCTTTTATATTTAATAATGATTAACTCTTAAAAATTAATATAAATAAATAGTAGATATTATACGGATTGACCAGGTATAAATTTAACCCAAATAATAAATAAATATTACAATCTTTTATTGCACCGAAATCAGATATAATTGGTATTTAGTATGATACCAGTCAACCACAAAATAATAAAATTTCCTTTTTTATTACTACTACATTATAAATAAATAAAAAATATTGTCTCACTGTGTTGAGTTACTACTACTTATTACGTGTACCCAATAGCCACTCTCACTGTTTTCTTCTTTCAGTTTTCTGTCCAACCAAACAAGTAATAATAACACAACCTCGTCACACCAATCCCGAGAATACGATTTTTACCCTTTATAAGCGTGACCACCGTGTTTTCTTTCTCTTTTTATATTTTCCCTTTTTCTCTCATCGTTTTCTCAGTAACCAAACATCATCATCGAGTTTCATCAAGCCACTTCTTCCTAAGCTTACCCATTTCCTTAAAGTCCACGAATTCAATTCAAAGCATTCACCTTTCTTCCTTAATATGAAGTCTCTTCTCTCTATTTTCTCTCTCTTATTCTTATTCGCCATTATTGCAACCGGAGATGATCTAGCTTCTGACAGAGACGTTCTTTTAATCCTACGCGCCGCCGTGGGTGGCCGTTCACTCCTCTGGAACATAACCCAAACAAGTCCTTGTTTGTGGAACGGTGTGTTCTGCAATGAAAACCGGGTCACTGTGTTGCGGTTTCCGGGTATGGGTCTCTCAGGGAAAATTCCTTTGGGTTTAGGGAACCTTACTCAGTTACAAACCCTTTCTCTCAGGTTCAATGCGTTAACAGGGACAATTCCCTCGGATTTTGCTAAGCTTGTTAACTTGAGGAACCTTTTTCTTAATAATAACCTCTTTTCAGGTGAAATTCCAGATTCTTTGTTCAATTTGAAGAATTTGGTTAAGTTGACTTTGGGCAACAATAATTTCAGTGGTGAGATATCACCAAAGTTTAATGACCTCACTCGTTTGGATACACTCCTTTTTGAGAATAATAATTTTAGTGGCTCAGTTCCTGATCTTAATGTTCCATCTCTTCAGAGTTTCAATGTTTCAAATAATCACTTAAATGGGTCAATTCCTAAGAGATTCTCAGATTTTTCTGTGAGTGCTTTTGCTGGGAATTCACTTTGTGGAAAGCCCTTGCAACCTTGCCCTGGTACTGAGAGTGGAAAAAACTCAAAAAAGAAATTGTCTGGAGGGGCAATTGCAGGAATTGTGATTGGTTCTTCGATTGGTGTGTTATTGATTCTGCTGCTTTTATTCTTATTGTGTAGAAAAGTGAGTGGTAAAAATGATTCCAACGACGTTGTACCTTCAAAGCAGGTTGAGGCTGTTGCGCCACGTGAGAAGAGTGGTAATGATAGTAATTCAGTTGTTGCAGCAGCAAAAAATGATTTTAAGAATGGTAATAGTTTGGTTTTCTTTAGCAATGTGAATAAGCCTTTTGAACTTGAGGAATTGCTGAGTGCTTCAGCTGAAGTGTTGGGGAAGGGGACTTTTGGAACCACTTATAAGGCCACTATTAATATGGGAATGAGTGTGGCAGTGAAGAGATTGAAGGAAGTTACTGCACCAGAAAATGAATTCAGACAGAAAATTGAGCAAGTGGGTAAAATGGCTCATGTGAACTTGGTTCCATTCAGAGCTTATTATTTTAGCAGAGATGAAAAACTTATTTTGAATGATTACATGCCAATGGGAAGCTTATCTGCCCTCTTACATGGTATGAGTTTTTAAAACTTTTAATTTGTATATTTGTTTTGTTTAGTTCTCATATTTGGACACGAGTGACACTACTGTTAGTTATAAATGATCAAATGAATTATTGTAGCTGTTCTAGTGTCTACTCTGGCTAACTACCTGTTACTTTTATGTCTCTTGATGTTTCTACTCATGTTTCTCTTTTGTTTTTGTAGAGTACTGCTATGGCTTGATTTTCAACTTAACCATCTTTCATTTTATGTTGTGCCTGTTTGATTTCAGTTATATTTTCTATATAAAAGGCTTGTATTTAGTGGCAAAATTGACATCATATTGTGGCTAGGAGACAATTGCATATTTCCAGTAATTTTTGCCTATGGGAAATGAAATCTTGCATCAAGAGTTTAGTCTGATATCTAAAGTATATTTTCTGAGAATTTTGAAATTCTACCTCTTAGCTGATGCTCAATGTTCTAAACTTTGATGTCTATAAATATCTCCTTTCAGCATTGTACTTATGTTCTGACATTTAAAATTCTCTCTAGAGTAACTGTTTATATTATAAGGCTATAAGCCTCTAGGATTTAGTGATTACATATTGAATATTTTCAGTATTGATCTGTATGTTATTTCCTAAGCTAGTTGAACCCATTGATAATTTGTTAATGGTCAAGGAGATTGATAATGCTATTCACACATGTTATGCATCCCACTATTTCCATTTTCAGTGTGCTTTGGCCATAGATTTGATCAACTGTCCTCTGTAAGGAACAACCTATCTGTTTTTTTTGCAACATTTAGGTAAATGAACATGCAATTGTAATAGAGTTGGCATGAATATAATCAAAAAGATTGTAACTTGGGTGCTAGATTGTCAAACCCCTTATTTCATTTGTCATTTTTTGCTTATACATCCTTCAACTTTCATGTTATAGCAAATAGTGGAGCTGGCAGGACACCATTGAATTGGGAAACAAGGTCTGGCATTGCCCTTGGTGCTGCTCGTGGGGTTGCATACCTACATTCGCACGGTCCAACATCCTCCCATGGAAATATCACCTCGTCAAATATCCTTCTCACCAAATCTTACGAAGCTCGTGTTTCTGACTTCGGCCTTGCTTATACTGCACTCCCAACCTTTACACCTAACCGTGTATCTGGTTACCGTGCCCCAGAGGTCACGGATGCTGGCAAAGTATCCCAAAAAGCTGATGTCTATAGCTTTGGCATAATGCTTTTGGAGCTGCTTACAGGGAAGGCTCCTACTCATTCTTCACTGAATGAAGAAGGGGTAGACCTTCCAAGATGGGTCCAAACAGTGGTTCAGGAGGAATGGAGCAACGAGGTTTTCGACATGGAGCTTCTGAGATACCAGAATGTTGAGGAGGAAATGGTCAAGCTCTTGCAGCTTGCAATTGAATGTACTGCTCAATATCCTGACAAAAGACCTTCCATGAATGTGGTGGAAAGCAGGATTCAGGAAATTTGTAATTCTAGCTTAGAGAAAGAGAGACTTTCCGAAAAGTACTACCCTGCTGAATCCGTTGCGCCGCAAGATTGAGTGATTGGATTGAAGAGAGACCTCAATTATTTCATCATTGGCCTGTTTTTGACATTCATATTATAGTTTTGTTGTTTGTTTAAGTCATTGAGCTATTGTTGAGACAACCTTATGACCCTTTGTCTTACTTCACCTCACTTCCATCAGTCCTTTTGTAACCTTTTTCTGTTTCCAAGATTATTTATTACATTAAATTGAGCACATACATTTATCTAATATTGATGTTTACCCTCCTCCTATTTTTAGTTCCATTGGTTTGTATCATAATTTTTATATCAGTGAAACAAGGTCATTTTGAAATTCAGCTTAGCTTATGTTGTTTATTGAATATCAAAATAGGGACACAGACATCTCATTTGGTTTTTTTAAGTATATGTATACCAAAAAAGATACTTGGCTAAATTAAGTTTCTAAATTTATCTCATAACCTTCTCACTCTCAAGTTTGTACTCATTCTTAATGTTTGTGTAGGTTTAAACTTCTAAATAAATATAACAGTTCATACAATTATCCACATTTGGGTATTATTGGAACATTCTTTTTAAATATTTAATACCGTCAAAATAAGTATATCTTAATGTTTATGTAGGTTTGAACTTCTACTTTGCTACTTTTGCTTTCTGATACAACTTGGGATAGTTGTAAAGAATTATTCTTTCTAACTCATAATCTTAAATTATAGCATGCCAGAGAAAAAAGATAAAAAGACAGGATGACATTTAACAGTGAAATCGAACTTCTTTTGCTTCTGTTGCAATTTGGATTTTCTGAAACTGAGTTGTTTCCGTTGGTTTGGGAAGTGATGATCTGAACAAAGTGATATCAAATATTTCATTACATTTTCTTTTTATTTATCCAATTGGTCTTGTATACATTTTTTATTGTTTCAATTTACAGTATGATACAAGTGCAGCAACAACAAAATATTGAACATTATTGTTATCCTTGTATGAAACACAACATAAATTGTATCTTAATGATTGCTTCCCAATTGTTCACCATTTGTAGGTGAACTACAAACTTGAGACATATTTCAAGTTGAATTTGAAATCTTGAAAGGAAAATGATATATTTTCCAGTCTTGTAATTTTGCAAGATGCTAAATTTTGATGGTAGCAACAACATATTGGATACTTCTTGGCAAACACTTTGAACAGAGAAAAGGCAGCAATATTCAGATTCTACTGTGTGATTTCATGGTGATGTGAATTTTTATTTTTTATGATTAACAAGCAGCATCATAGCTGTGTCTATAAATCTATAATACATGATGTTTGGAGAACATAGCCAACGAAGGATCACTTTGCAGTTTTGGAGTGTTTGATAAGCCAGTCAATGACCACATCTATGTTTACAGAATCCTTGCATGAAATCATATAGCAGCATACCTCCCTTTCTTTAATTGACTCAAGTTCTCTGAAACCATCCAAGGTGAAAAATCAAAGGTTTAATTCATTAAACAAGGCATCATCACAGACAAATTTCAATAACAAAATGATAATATTGATTTCTGAAACAATGTCGTATATTCTGGGAACTCACAGCTGATCTACCAATGATTGCTTGGAAAGAGCTTCTGACTTGTCAATTTTGTTTCCAAGAACAAGTAAAGGAATTCCATTCAAAGAAGGTTTTGTTAAGAGCTCATGCAACTCAGTTTGGGATATTGGAACACTATCTCTATCTGCAGCATCTACAACATACCTGTCTTTGCATCCATCAATGAAAGCAAACAACTATAAGAGCATGGATAAGTTCCTCCCTTAATTACTTCAAAGGGCTTATGATATAAAACATAAGAAGAATGTGCATGACCAACTTTCCTTTCCATAATAAGAAACAAATATATTTTTAAAACATGCATTAAGTTTTTGGTTATTCATGTTTGAAACATAAACACTTCAACAAAAAAGAAGACAACAGTATACAAATTGACATATGAGGCAGTACTATGTGTTATTCGTTGTTAGAAATCTTTTCTTGCAGGCAAGTATTTTTCTATTTTTAAGCGGAAGTGGCAGAGAGCGCACTTCTGTGAGTTTGAACTTGGCCAATTGCAACTCTACCAATTGAGCTGATTCTTGGGGAAAACTTGCTAGATATTATGTTTGTAAATTAAAGTCACCCGTGTGCCTTTCTTAGTGGATCATTCGGCAAGGATGGTTGAGACTTCATATGGCGTTATTAGAGCCTCTCCATTAGATAACTTGCTGGATGATATATTTCAGTTCTTTGTGCCCCCATCTCATATCATCACCATATGTAGTGGTGGACATATGCTTTGTCCATGCTTTAAGCCCAAAGGCAATTTGGATGAGGGGATGCAAATTAGTGATGTAAGTCAAAACTATTTCTACATCTTCTCCTGATACTTGATACCTTAAACTCTAGAATAATTGGTCCTTAAAATAGGTGATCGTTTATTTAAGTATATGCATGTATGAATATATTTAAGTAAGAGAGGACATTGATAGAGACAATACACTATAGCAGAGACACCGCGACAGTAACGCTCCCACATTGTTCGGAACCTCCTCTGTCCACCAAGATCCCAAAGCTTAATAGTGACATTTCCCTTGGTAACTTTTCGCATGTTGAACCCAACCTGTGTTTAACGGCGAGAATTAAGTTCGTATTACAAACAAATGCTTACAATATTCAAATAACCATTTCAAAATTTAATCAACCATAAAAAAAAGGAGGTAATATACTAACAGTTGGAATCATGTCTTCACTGTATCCACCGGTCTGGTTAAAATAAAATCGAAGATAAATGTTATAATTTCTGCAGTAATAGTATTGAAATGCAAAGTATTATATTATTAGGAGTAACTCACAGCAATTGAATTAACAAGAGAGGTCTTCCCTGCATTCTGAAGACCTACAAGGGAAAGTTCCATCTCCTGTTTAAAAAACAAACTGAAAGACACAACACATAGAAACAAATAAGAATGATTTAAAGGGTTTATGCTATAATAGTACACATATATAGGAATCATATAATACCATAATAGAATTTAAAGTTGAAGGCTTTATGTCTCTTAATCGGTTGTAATAAATGAAATGAAATTGTAAGGATATTCAAGCTTTATTATTATCTTCGTAGCAGTTATGGAAATATATATGAAGGTAGATGAAGAGTAATATATAGAGAGAGAAGAAGTAGAAAAGAGGTAACCTGCGGAGCCAGTTGAGGAAGGAATCGAAGAGACCCATGATGAACACAGAAAACTGAAAATAAAAAGGGGAGATAGGAAAGTATGAGATAGAATGTTGAGAAGAAAGGATTAGAATCTAAAACCCCCAATGTAGCAGATACGACATATACTTGTCTTGTCTCACCCTTTTCTACCACCTTCACTTCTATACCTAACAGAATTCAGCATAATAAGGGTTTGTTTAGCTTGAAACTCGACTCGAGTTTGATATAAGTGGAATTTTTAGCTTGATTAAAGTTCATGAATCATTCGATTGAGTTTGAATTAATTATTTGGACAACTCAAATAATCAATTCATTTTTATAATACAACAAAAGATTACAATGAATATAACCATGTTTATATATACAATAATAACAATAAACATAAAAAAAAAATAGTTATCTATATATATTGAGGTAGTTCATAAACCTAACGAGTCAAATTATATCGTGCTCAATGAGCACAGTTTCTAGCTCAAGTTCAACTCATTTGGTTCATAAACCAAGTTTATCAAACTAAATAACAAGTCGAGTTTCGAACGAATACCGAATTGATTCAGTTTATTGTCAGCATATGTTTCAATATGAGATTGATATAGTAGTGTAAGACTCTGTTACATCTTCAGATAGAAGTCAAGGGTTCGAATTCTGATAGTAACATTTACTAAGATGAATAGTCATGTACTTCGAAATATATTAATTTCTTACTATTAGGCGAGAGTGTATTCTGGATTTACAAAAAAATATGTGGCATAACACTCTAAATATTTTATAAAGATAAAAAGTATTGGTTGGTGCACCTAAGATGTCTGTAATGGGCATCCACAATAATACTCATCCCAAGAATACCTGCAAATTTATAAATTTATTTTTTAATTAAATATTTTATAGTTTTTTATTAATGTTTTAAGATTATATATTATCTACTTTTTTATTAATGTCTTATCTGTTTTGTTAGTGTGAATATAGGGGTGGAGTCACACTCTAGTTTGCATTCATCTTACTGTCAATAACCCGTTAGATGTTGAAGGTAAGTAAATCCATTTTTTTTTTAAATGGAAAAAGTCTATTTTACCCTTATTTTTAAATAGTTAGTTTTTATGGTTTTATTATTAAAATCTCTATCTCTTCCCTTAATTTTTTTCTATTTTTTCCCCTCGTTTGATTTTTTTCTCTATTTATTCCCCTCGTTTGATTATTTGCTCTCTTTCTTCCCCGACAAAATTATTTTGATGTAGATGAGTTCGTTTATGGTTGCTCTTATATAAGAAGTTGAGTAATTACTTATTAGTGTAGTATTTAAGTTAACTTTGCTAATCATTCCGAGCAACCACACTCACCATTCCCTTCAACTACCATAGTGGAGTTATGTCATCTCCACAAAGTTCCTTAGGTACTATCTTCTCCTTATTCCTTTAACTTCACTTTCTCTGTATCTCTCTTTCCAATTTCGACTCTTCCTCTCTTTAGTTACAAACTATCCATTTTATTCCTATATATCTCTGTCTTAGTCAATCTCTTCATTCTTCACTTTTTTCTCTATTCAATCGAATCAATTAAATTGGATTGGTGGATTGGCTTAAATCAGTTTGAACTCTAAAGTTAGTATTTGAGTAAATGGTTACACTATGATACAACCATGATTATGTTAGTCCCTAAAAATGAAGTTAAAATCCATCTAAGTTTGTGTATTTCTCGTGCTTCTAATTACTCTATGACTTTCAAATTGCTCTATCAAGAAATTGGAATGGCATAATTGGATACCTTAAGGAAATTGGTCTACCTTTTAGAGTTTGAACAATTAAAATATAATTATAAGACATTTAATATTATATGTTTGCCAAAATAAATGACTTGGACGTTTATTATTGTTGGGAAGGACGAGTAACTTCAAAAATACAATGCCTAAAATTTTTTTTGCTTTCCATATAAGGATGCACTCATAACTCATCACCATTTTATTATATTATTTATCTACAATGTCACACATTTAGTTAAGAGTGTAAAATATATATACTGACAGTGTAATGATTTATACACATGTACTTCATTATCCCGTTTATTTGGATTATTTTTTCTGAAAAGTCAACAATAATAAAAAATCAACGGTAATGATATAATAACAGTGTATAAAACTCATATATTGTTAGTGCATACATCGTTTTCTCTTTAGTTAATCGTACTCCCCGTAACAAAATGGCTTATAGCAGTGTGGTTTACCATCGTGACCATAGCAGGCTACATCATGCTCCGAGTCCCATTTATTTTGCGGTCTAGAATCCGCTAGAATTTGAGGCAATTAAAACCCTATTTTTGCCATTATTTTTAAACAATTAGTTTTTTTTAGTGTTTTCCGATTAAAAAACTATCTCAATTCTTTGTCTACTTTAATTTCTTTCTATTCCTTCTTCTCAATTGATTCCGTTCTCTATTTATTCCACTCATTTTAGATTCCTCTCTCTATTTTTTCTAGTTGTTTAAAACTCTTCTATTTATTTTTCTTCTACATTATTTCTCTACTTCTTCTCTAAAATTGAAAACTGGACTTCTTCTCTAAAATTGAAAACTCCATTTCTTTCATTCACTCCTCTATACTTCACTATTCCTCTCTATTTCATTACTCTAATTTTGCATAACTATTCGTCTTTGCATAATTGCTATAAAATTCTACTTAATTTTCTAAATTTCCCTCAATCATGATCTCATCTCAACCTCTCATTAAATATAATATGAGTGTAAAATCTATACATTACTGACCATGTAAAGATTTATACACATGTACACTACTGACTGTGTAAAAATTTATACACATGTACACTACTGTCAGTACTTACATATTTTTCTCATATAATATTGATATGACATAGGAATGAAATCACGTGAAAAACTCTAACGGATAAAAAGAGTTACTTATAATTTATGTGTCATAAGTTACTTTTATATTTTAATTTTTTATGTATGTTAGTATTTTTTTATATATTTATATGTGTATGCCATAAAGTATTTTTATATTCTTGTCTTAGTTATAACAATTATTCTGCTATAGTGTTTTTGGGTCTACTCACCACTATTTGACTAGCTAGACTGTCATTTTATGTCTCTCAGTGATGAAAAAAGAAGATGGTGGTGCACAAGATAACCCCAATGTGCAACCAAAGAAACTAATCACACCCTATTTGAAGGCAATCTCTGGCTCCTTTGGAGGGATTGTAGAGGCCTCTTGCTTGCAACCCATTGATGTGATAAAGACACCATTCACCACACATTTGACCTTGAAGTATGCACTACGAATGGGTTCAAATGTGGTGCTTCAGTCAGCATTTAAGGACCCTGAGACTGGGAAGGTCAGCAGTCATGGACGGTTCCTTTCAGGGTTTGGTGCTGGTGTGCTTGAGGCTCTTATTATTGTCACCCCTTTTGAGGTTTCTGCATTTTTCTTCTTTGATGTGTCATTATCATCACTAATAATTATACTTATGCATATTGGACGAGATCACACAATATCGTGTCACTTTTATGTACCATGAGTTGTCGATCGGTCAGAAAAATACTTAATAATTATACTTTTTATATGTTACCATATGGTGTGGCTATTCAGCGGATATAACACATCATCTACATATTTGCTTTGGTTATGGAGTTTCAAGTTGGTACTGTTTTGTTTATGCAGGTGGTGAAGATTAGGTTGCAGCAGCAAAAAGGTCTTAGCCCCGAGCTTTTGAAATACACAGGTCCTGTGCATTGTGCTCAAACGATTATTAGGGAAGAAGGCTTTCGTGGGCTTTGGGCAGGTGCCTCTCCTACTATAATGCGTAATGGAACAAATCAAGCTGCAATGTTTTCAGCCAAAAATGCTTTTGATGTGTTTTTATGGAAGAAACATGAAGGAGATGGGAAAGTTATTCAACCATGGCAATCTATGATTTCAGGATTCCTTGCAGGTACTGCAGGTCCTATTTCCCGGGCCCTTCGATGTAGTGAAAACGAGGTTGGTGGCTCAGAGCAGAGAGGGTGGTGAAGTGAAGTACAAGGGTATGATCCATGGCATCAGAACAATATATATAGAGGAAGGAGTTATTGCCTTATGTGGGCTGTGGCTGATCAGATAATTGGTTTGTATGAGATGAGATATCTTCAAATTACACCATTGTAGTTTTTGGACAAGGATTACTTGTCTTCGATGTTGTTTTATTATCTATCCCGAATTAATTAGAATGTCACATTTTATTTTTTAAATAAATTATTTTATTCATGTGAAAATATGTTATCGATTCATTCAGATAGAGAATGAAACACCATTGAGAGCATATAATTGTATCCATAGTTTTTAGCTACTTTTTATTACTTTTTTTTTGCTTGTTACTTGATAAGATTCCATTCAAAGCTTTACCATCAATCATCAGTTTAGTCCTTTAATGTATGATTTATTTGCTTAATTCCCTTGAATTTGACGAGGGACCACTTATAATACCTTTGTGGACTACTAGCATTTAGCTAGAGAAAATATTCTTAGTACTTGTAGAAAATTATATAGTGATGCTACTTTGTTTGTAAAAAATGGATGTTTATTTGAAAGTTCATCCCAAAAGCATATGGACTTATTAACAATTACAAAGAAAAGCCCATTGGATAAGGGACTCCATAGGAAACTTGTACAAAGCCTACACTTCACTTTCTGTTCCTTGGGAAAAAATATTAAGCAAATCTTCGCCATTTCACCTTTAAACCCGAAAATAGATATTCTGTCTATATATTTCCTTTTCATGTTTTAAACATAATCTGGCCATTAGTAATAATACATAAATTCCAACATTGTAGATAGTTAACTTAGAATGTTAGATATATTTTATATAAAAAATAGATATATTTTATATTACATTTTTCTAATATAAACATATTATGTTATTACTTCAACTGAAGAAAGATTTAGTATTTATATTCAATTTTAAAAAAATAATGTTTAAAATAATACATGACACCAAATTGAGTTATGATAATCCAAAATATAATTTAAATTCCCGACCGTAGAACACTATGAAGTATGAAATTTAGAATTCAAAGTTATCGCAATTAGCTTCATATATTGTGATGAATTAGTAAGCCATTAAGGTTCTTGAACACGTCATTTGTTTATATACACGCAATGCATGACGGAAATTCCATGAAGTATCTACCAGAAAAGGAAATGGAGAAGAAAAATCATCACTAAGAGCCTTTATTTCTTCATTATTTGGAGATATATAGTTAGTTTTTTCTTTCTCATTGAAAATTTGTGAGCTGAAAGATGCACCTGTTAACATTTCAGTTGACTCAGAACTTAACGGCTCAAATTTTAAGCTTATTATAAGGTGGACTTGATGTTGAGAGCATGAAGTGTCATGTAGAAATCAACTAAATTATATATATTAGTATAAGGTCTCGCTAAATCCTCAAAATGACCAAAATATCAAGAGTTTGATTTTCTTATTGTATGATTCCTTTATTTTCTTATATGAGAATCCAAGTATAACATAGATGGAAACCTAACTAGTTTTAACCATCCTTAAATTTCTTACTCTTTATACTTTATAGTCATGAATTTATTTTGTTTGATGATTTTGAGAATCATTATCCCTAAAGACTATGCAATCCTATAAAATAAAAGTTCAATACTTTTACCATAATACATCATTACTCTCTCAACCTCTCAATTGTATACGACTATTATTTCTCTCACATGACAAGCCAAATAATGGAAACAAAGAAGAAGAAAAAAAACCCTCAGTGCTTGCATACACCAATCATACGTTAGAATGACATCAAATTTAAGAATATAAATAAATAAAATAAGTGACCTCCAAAGTCTAAAGTCAATATCACATGGCAATGAGGATGTTCTTCTTAATAAATAAAATATGGGAGCGAGGTAAATGTTCTTCTTAATAAAGTGGAGGAGGTGAGTCTCGTCCATGGCAATGAGGATGGGCGGCTTTAGGTCCACGATAAGAATGGTATATACTCGGTTCGTAATGCATATAAGGTACTTCAAAATGAGGTCAGGAATGATAATTATCTGCACTATAAGAGATTATGAGCTTCTAAGGTCCCATCCAAGCTGAAATGCTTTGCGTGGAGACTTTTCATGGGAGGTGTGCCTACTCGGATGAATTTGGCTAGACGCGGCATTATAGGATCTCTTCCCTCGACTCTATGTGCCTTTTGTGGTGAGTTAGAAGAATCTTCTGATCATTTGTTCTTCACGTGCTCGTTGTCTTACAGTGTATGGCAGAAACTTTACTCCTTGTTCGGCATCTATTCTATTCTGCCTAGTAGTACCGGAAGCAATTTTCTATCTCATTGGCACTTGTTCGGGGAGGCAAAAAATTTTCATCAACAATGGATGACCATTTGGTTTGTCACTATTTGGTCCTTGTGGTTAGTTAGAAACAAAATTATCTTTGAGAAGTCTTCTTCTAATCTTGATGAGGTAATGTTCATTATTAACCTTCATTCATAGAATCTTCTTAGTGCTCGATTCGAAGGATTTTCTTTCTCCTTTTTGGAATGGGTTTGGAATCCATCTAGTTGCATTTCTTGTAAAAGTCACCATCTTTGTGGATAAGAGTACCACTTGTTCTCCTAATTATTTATTTTTAATAAATTATTGCTCATCAAAAAAAATATCACATGACTTATTAGTTAGCACTTTTGCATAATTTGTTTGGAACTAGAGCTACTACGCAAGCAAGTCAAATATTAGTAGTTATAAGTCGAAGATTTTTAACTCTAGTAGTGTTAACTGTGTGAGACAACTCATTATTTATACGCCAAATATCACATATGTTTATTTCTTTTTCTTACTATTTTTTTTATATACATGTTTCTCTAAAATAATACATAAAATATTGACGAAGATAAAAACAAGTTAGTGCATATATATACTTACACAATCTTGTCATGTCTAGCTTGGAGAATATTTATATTCACAACTTGGGGACCAGATACGAATAGGTAGGAGAAGCTGGACCAATGTAAATCTAATACGAACCTTTCTAACTTCATGTGTAGATTTATTCAACTTTGACACACAACTTACTTTTTGTGACCATAAGGAAAAGAATGGAATCTCTAATATTTTGCAACTATAATATTTATGGGGAAAATTGAAAGTAAAAAGCTATACATCGATTCCATTCTAGGAGAGTTTTTCTCCTGGAACCTTGTTATTTGTGTAACCATGTTAAACAACACTCTTTTTAGGAAAGGAAAAGAGGAAACCATATTCTCCCTTTCTTATTTTCTATCTCATTTATTCCAAAAATAATTGACTACCTTATTGTAAAAAAAAACTAGAGAAAAGGTCCAAATTGTTATCTTACTCTTCCTTTTTACTCCCACTTTTAGTCTCTCAAAAAAGAAACTCTCAAATATATCCCTCAAATCCACAAATTCGTCCCCTCTTTAGTCAACATCTATTTAACCAAACGGTTTTGTACATGTAGTTTCCTAACCTAATTTTCTTCAAATTATGTTATATATGAATCTACATACCGTGTAAGTATTTTCCACTCACATGATTACATTAAAATAGAAAATTTTCTTTTTCTAAGTCACCTATTAATTGGGATATAATTAAGACGACAAAATATCACTCTTTTTTTATAGGCAATGGTTAGTTGTTAGTATATTGGTATTTTTTGTTGTGAGTGAGATTTCACCCTCAATCTTCGTCATTATCACTATCAAACCACCTTATAACTCCTTTTCTCGAACCCACAACCTCCTACACTCCATTAATTACGTCATCTTTTTTCACCATCAGACTACCTTATAATTCCTGTATGACTCTTCTTTTGGCGAGTGAAAACAAAACCAAGCCGAGTCCACTATTCACTATATATTACAATGGCTTTGTCGTGATTCATGACACACTAATCAAAAGCAAAAATGGTATATACAAATATCAAATTCAGACCTTACTACTAGGTTGTTGCTGTTTCATTTTCTCACTTCATAAACGGTCAGGATATAACCTTCTCAAATTTGGTTTGATTAGTTCATGTCATGACCTCATTACCTTTTTATCAACTAAAAAAATACAATTGAGTTTAATTTATCTTTGGATTGTAATATAGCATACACTGAATGTAAATTTACATTAGGACTTATCCAAAGGCAACTTTTTTGTTCACCATAGCTTGTGAGCTAGACTCGTTAAAGTGAGAATGTCTTTAATATAAGAAAATTAAATTAAAGTGATCAACAAGACCCAGCCATTTCTAGCTAATTGAGTTTCTTAAGCATTATATTATATGTTAGAAACTCGATTTTTTTTATTGTACACACAATACTTTGTTGATACTTGAAACTCATTTTCACAATCTCATTTTCACCTCTAAAAAAATTAGCATCCAGCAATCGGTGGAAGGACATACTTTAATTTACACAAAAATTAGTCTATATACTATTAATTTGATAGTGTTTTATGTATTACTTTGAGAATGATTATGTATATATATATGTTTAATTTTTCACTTTGAAGAGATGAAACATTTTTGAAATCATGTATGTGAAATGATCATTCAACTGTGACAAAAATTCAAAAGCACTTGGGTAACTTTGAACGAATATAACTTATATCCTGCCAATATTCCTGACAATGAAATCATTGAATTCCTAGATAATAGTTTTTTGTTTGTTTGTTGATGAATTTGGTAATAGATTTAACTCTACATTTATTGTCTTGAGAGATATCTTCAATTGCAGCCCATAATATATGTGTTAATTGACACCTGGAAATAAAAAATGTGATGTCATTTCATTTTAATATGATAATGTTTGACTTATACAGCTTCATCCTATCTGACTTCAATTCACAATATCAACTATACTTTTTTTATGTAGATATCAACTATACCTATATAATAAACTTCGTATGAGTGTTCGGCCGGTTGCTATATATATTCTAAGGGAAGAGGAGAGTTCATTAATCATCAAATAACGGACTCCATGGGGGAAAACTATATTAAAATGTAATTATTTTATGAAGAATGTAATATATATGTATTGTTTGAATAAATATTTATATATCGTCAATAAGTTATACATTATTCATTTTTATTTTTTATATTTGATAGTTAATAATAACTAAATGTGAGTGTGAAAAAACTTCTATGCCATATTATATACATATTTTTCTCTTTTATGGGTCATCTCATTGAGAGTAGGGGTGTTCAAATCCAGACCGGTCCAATAATAAAACCGAAAACCGATCCAAAATAGACCGAAACCGCAAAAACCGAATGCATTTGGACCGTGTTGGACTTATTTTTTAAAGACCGAATGGTCCGGTCCGGATTTTGGTTTCACCTCTTAGATCCAGACCGATCCAGACCGGACCGAAATTGTATATAAAGTTTTAGTGTTTAATACTTTTAAGTGTCTTCCAAACTTAATCTTAAGTCCCAACTCCAAAATTGTACCTATATTTATTTGTTATATTCTATAACACACTTATATATATGTTGCTATGTTTTAAATCATATTGATTATGTTTTATACACTTTTTTAGAACTTAAACCAATCTCATAACCAAATAAAGAGGATTCAAGTATTATTGTTGTGAAAGTATTATTGTAATTAATCATCGGTGGAATATTGCAACTATTAAAATTACGTTACCGATGCTCATATTATTATTATTTATATCTTGTTGTTTTGTTGTCTTGTTATTATTGATATCTTGTTGTTATTGTTACTATTTTATACTTTTATTATTATTGTCTTATTGTTTATTACTACTTTATGATGTTGTTTACTTATACTATTGTTGTTCACATTTTAATGTTGTTGAACACTATTTTTATTGTTGTTTTATGCTTAATATTTAGTTATTTTTATGAGTTTTGAATATAAGTGCAATTTTAATATTTTATAAAAAAAAACCGATCCAAACCGAACCGAAACCGCATATTATATTTGGATCGGATTGGATCGGACATCTTAATATAAACAGACCAGACCGATCCAGACCGCATATTAATTACATGTTTGGATCAGATCATTTTTTGCCTAAAAACCGATCCAAATGGACCACGAACACCCCTAATTGAGAGGACAAGGATTTAATTATCTCAACAGACTTTCCTATTATTGTGGAAGTTAGTAAATACATAGAAGTTAGTTATGTTTTCCTTTTAGTAGCCATGCATGTATTTTGATTTTAGCACGTCACAATTTCCATATTCTTTTGTGTTGTTGACATGTCCCTTTCGAATAGAAAAACTCACAAATTGATCTAAAATAAAAATAAGAGACGGAGACTTAATCAGGTTCAGGTGTCCTAGTATCTACTTCCCTATATAGTATTTAATGATTTCCACACATTAAAATGCAATTAATATGATTAAATCTCCCACATCACCACCTAACGAATCCCAGATTTAATAAATAAGTGTGCTATGCTGTGGAGACATTGCCAAAGTTGATGAATTATAACAGAATTCTGTTTAAATGCAGAGATCATAAAAAAGGTATAATGGGATAACATACATATTATAAATCAAAGCAAAAACATGCATTGAATCGTATAAAATATAATAATGCTAAGGTTGGTACAATATAATTTGCAATTACATACACAAGAACTTGTAACTCTTCATGAAGAGTTACCAACTATATCAACTTGGGATGATCAGGACTCGGCCCTACCCGCACACTCAATATGGCCTAATCATGATTGAGTTCAAATAGGTCGGGTCCAATTAGCTCTAGGGCTAGGTTTGAGTTCAAAAAATAAACTCAGTCAATATTTAGGGTTGGGTAGGGACCAAACATGACCCGTTCTGTCCCAATGTCACTTGCTCATCATGTTTGTATGTGCTTCTACTCAAATGTGTATAGAGTAATGATACCTTTTTTGTGAAAATATCATTTATTCTTTAATTTTTTCATAATATATACATGATTAATAATATATATACATATATCATTTTATATATCAAACTACATATTCATAATAATAAATAATATTGAGAAGTCTTTATACATTATATTTAATCGAGTCTAAGATCGGATCGGATTTAAAGGCTGACCCGATCGCTATTTAGGGCCAGGTTAGCTTCAAGTCTAGGGCCGGGGCCGGGTTCAAAAAAGTGACTCAACCATTATTTAGGGTCGGGTAAGGACAAACTTTAACCCGTCCCAACCTGGCTCATGCTCACCCCTAATATCAACCTTCATTGACCAATATAATTATTTTACACTTACTTTTGGCCTTTCAAATTATTGAGTAACGATCATCTTCAGTAATGTAGAGACAAATACTATAAAAAATAAACAAAATAATAATATAGTATGACACTTTTATCCTTTTATATACAATAAAATAACGTTTTTGTCATTAAAAACATATATAAAGTCATGTAATTGGCTAGAAAAGTTGTTCCCAATTACAACCCTCGAAGGTTTGAGTTAGTGAGTGGAGTATCCCACACTTCGAACTCAAGCAATACTGGTCGATGAGGTGGCGCTTTCTGACAAAGACATGGATCGTGTGGCCTCGTGTCTCATCCATGTTCAACTTGTGTCCATTAGTCCACTTTGATAATAAGTACATAATAACTTTCATTTATCTATACTTCTATAGTATATATAAAGCCAAAACATGAAATAACTTTTCTCATGGTGTAATTTTTATTTCCTATATTGCCCTTGACATTATTTAATTTTTACAAAAAAACTATATAATCCTAAGCAACTACCACCAATACATTAATTAATCATGTATCTCACCTTAAATTAAACATTATCATAAACACACAAAAAATATAATATATAAAAATTGAATATGTAGTACACAATATTCGCCGATTTCGTGCCTGTACACACTAGTCTCAATAAAATATAATGAAAAGGTTCAATAATAAAAATATATTGTATGTGCAAAAAATTGAAAAAGGAACAACTTTAACCATATGTATATATAGAACAATACATCGTAGTACAAATTTTGTTTTGTGTTCGTGTTTATTTGTAATGATTTAATTTCTTAGAGTTTATAATTTATTTTATTATCAGAATAACTTTGACATAAAGTGCATTGTGCAATGGCTTTAGTTGTATAATTTTTTTAGTGTGAGATTTCATAGTTACTTTGCACAGACTTATATAGAGGTAAAAATTGTATAGTCCTTACGTTTTATCTGTTTTCTTAAGACTTAAGGCCGGGTATAAGAAGCAAAATAATTAAACAAATTATTATAATTTTATTAATAAGTTAAATATTTAATATATTGAGAAGTAATAAATTTAAATACTTTCAATAATTTTTTTTTTCATTTTCCAACCAGTTATTACAGCTAATGTTAAGAAAATTATTTTTTATTTATAGAGCTAGTCTTCTAATCAAAATTTGGGTCTAATCAACTTACATTTATATTAGGATTTATAAACTAATTTTGTAGAGGAATATATTTATATATATTTTTGCTCCACACTTTTTTATTTATTTACACTTTGCACAATTCTTTTTGTTATGTAATGTATTTTTTTTAACGGGGTCTAGTGTATATTTTAAATGACTTGCATGGGTCGTTGGGTAAAATAAATAAGCTTATAGTCAATAAATAAAGACAAAAAAGATAAGTTTGTGGCAACTTTGAAGTTTAGAGGGAGGTTGATTTATGTATTGTGTATAAATAAGTAGGTGGTGATGGTCTATCCTACCTTGTCATGAGCATATTCTCAAATACTCTTTACACCCTTAGGCTCTCTCTCTCTCTCTTTCTCTCTATCTATCTCTCTCTTAATATCAATTTGAACTCTCAAGTGTTGAGGATCATATCAAAGTAGTGTTTGTAACATTTCTGTTTTGATCCAAAAAATGGGAAGACAACCTTGTTGTGACAAAGTTGGTTTGAAGAAGGGGCCATGGACTGCAGATGAAGACAACAAACTCATCAACTTCATTCTAACCAATGGACAATGTTGTTGGAGAGCTGTTCCTAAGCTAGCAGGTTTCCCCTTTCATTCATCCTTATGTTGTACAATTGCTCAAATAATGCTGGACTTTCATCATTCCTTAATTGCAACTTGGTTGTCATTATGTTTTAATGATTCAAGAAATTTTTGCATAATGGTCAATGGGTTATTGTCTTTCTAATTAGGAAAAGTAGGACAATGATCTGTTGTCCCAAATGATATCTCAAACCATGTCACAGAATAATGATATTAAAGAAAAAATAGCAAAAATAATGAACATTCAATTATTTTAATTGACATGATATGTTTTAGTTGGTCCAGAGCCTGATTTGGGATATGATTTTGGACAATAGATGCTTGTACCTCTAATTCATGCTTATTTTCCTTTGTCCTGTTGATTTGTTTTCCATTATATCCCCTTAGTAAGACAAGGAAAGCAAACTCTCAAAACTGACATATTTTTTTCAACTTTAGAACATGTTTAAGCATTTTAATTATAAGGAAGAAAAAAATATTAGAGCTTGCAAATTTTGTTTCTTTTTCTCTGCATAGATTAATTTAAGCAAATCTTTAAGTAAATGCCCTGCATAAAAAAATCAGTTTCAGTTCACTGAATATGAATTTAACAGTTTGGGTGTGAATCCATGCAGGCCTGTTGAGGTGTGGGAAGAGTTGCAGGCTGAGGTGGATAAATTATCTGAGGCCAGACTTAAAGAGAGGTCTTCTATCAGAATATGAAGAGAAAATGGTGATTGATCTCCATGCTAAAATTGGCAACAGGTTCTTTCTCCACTTACCATTTTCCTCTGTTTCCCCTGTTCTGCATGCTTAATCTCTTTGGTGAACTTTTATATTCATTAAATTATGTAATTGGTCTAAGTGCACTTTTGACATATTAGACTAGGTTTATCTCAGCAAATGATTACATCAAAGTAAAAGATACCTTAATCAATGACACAACCACTAAGTTGAATCTGTTAATTTTATAACACATGCCTTTCATAGTTTCATTGTATGTTTATTCATTAGAGAAGAAAGAAATGGTCCCATGGCTCATACATGTCATAAAGAGGGATGTAAATAATTTGTCCCAACTTGGTGTCCCCATTCCTATCTCACTCCACTTATATTTATACATGTGGATATAATATATTATTTTAATGAAATAAAGTTAAAATAAAATATTATTTTTGACTTGTTGACAAACATTGATTGGTCCGAGACATGGGATATAAACTTTCCTGTGATAGATTATCTGGTTCCCATAAGGAGACGTATATAAATTGTGAACCGAGTCTTATCTCTTTACTTTTATTAATTTCCATTATATTTAATCGAGTCTAAGATCGGATCGGATTTAAAGGCTGACCCGATCGCTATTTAGGGCCAGGTTAGCTTCAAGTCTAGGGCCGGGGCCGGGTTCAAAAAAGTGACTCAACCATTATTTAGGGTCGGGTAAGGACAAACTTTAACCCGTCCCAACCTGGCTCATGCTCACCCCTAATATCAACCTTCATTGACCAATATAATTATTTTACACTTACTTTTGGCCTTTCAAATTATTGAGTAACGATCATCTTCAGTAATGTAGAGACAAATACTATAAAAAATAAACAAAATAATAATATAGTATGACACTTTTATCCTTTTATATACAATAAAATAACGTTTTTGTCATTAAAAACATATATAAAGTCATGTAATTGGCTAGAAAAGTTGTTCCCAATTACAACCCTCGAAGGTTTGAGTTAGTGAGTGGAGTATCCCACACTTCGAACTCAAGCAATACTGGTCGATGAGGTGGCGCTTTCTGACAAAGACATGGATCGTGTGGCCTCGTGTCTCATCCATGTTCAACTTGTGTCCATTAGTCCACTTTGATAATAAGTACATAATAACTTTCATTTATCTATACTTCTATAGTATATATAAAGCCAAAACATGAAATAACTTTTCTCATGGTGTAATTTTTATTTCCTATATTGCCCTTGACATTATTTAATTTTTACAAAAAAACTATATAATCCTAAGCAACTACCACCAATACATTAATTAATCATGTATCTCACCTTAAATTAAACATTATCATAAACACACAAAAAATATAATATATAAAAATTGAATATGTAGTACACAATATTCGCCGATTTCGTGCCTGTACACACTAGTCTCAATAAAATATAATGAAAAGGTTCAATAATAAAAATATATTGTATGTGCAAAAAATTGAAAAAGGAACAACTTTAACCATATGTATATATAGAACAATACATCGTAGTACAAATTTTGTTTTGTGTTCGTGTTTATTTGTAATGATTTAATTTCTTAGAGTTTATAATTTATTTTATTATCAGAATAACTTTGACATAAAGTGCATTGTGCAATGGCTTTAGTTGTATAATTTTTTTAGTGTGAGATTTCATAGTTACTTTGCACAGACTTATATAGAGGTAAAAATTGTATAGTCCTTACGTTTTATCTGTTTTCTTAAGACTTAAGGCCGGGTATAAGAAGCAAAATAATTAAACAAATTATTATAATTTTATTAATAAGTTAAATATTTAATATATTGAGAAGTAATAAATTTAAATACTTTCAATAATTTTTTTTTTCATTTTCCAACCAGTTATTACAGCTAATGTTAAGAAAATTATTTTTTATTTATAGAGCTAGTCTTCTAATCAAAATTTGGGTCTAATCAACTTACATTTATATTAGGATTTATAAACTAATTTTGTAGAGGAATATATTTATATATATTTTTGCTCCACACTTTTTTATTTATTTACACTTTGCACAATTCTTTTTGTTATGTAATGTATTTTTTTTAACGGGGTCTAGTGTATATTTTAAATGACTTGCATGGGTCGTTGGGTAAAATAAATAAGCTTATAGTCAATAAATAAAGACAAAAAAGATAAGTTTGTGGCAACTTTGAAGTTTAGAGGGAGGTTGATTTATGTATTGTGTATAAATAAGTAGGTGGTGATGGTCTATCCTACCTTGTCATGAGCATATTCTCAAATACTCTTTACACCCTTAGGCTCTCTCTCTCTCTCTTTCTCTCTATCTATCTCTCTCTTAATATCAATTTGAACTCTCAAGTGTTGAGGATCATATCAAAGTAGTGTTTGTAACATTTCTGTTTTGATCCAAAAAATGGGAAGACAACCTTGTTGTGACAAAGTTGGTTTGAAGAAGGGGCCATGGACTGCAGATGAAGACAACAAACTCATCAACTTCATTCTAACCAATGGACAATGTTGTTGGAGAGCTGTTCCTAAGCTAGCAGGTTTCCCCTTTCATTCATCCTTATGTTGTACAATTGCTCAAATAATGCTGGACTTTCATCATTCCTTAATTGCAACTTGGTTGTCATTATGTTTTAATGATTCAAGAAATTTTTGCATAATGGTCAATGGGTTATTGTCTTTCTAATTAGGAAAAGTAGGACAATGATCTGTTGTCCCAAATGATATCTCAAACCATGTCACAGAATAATGATATTAAAGAAAAAATAGCAAAAATAATGAACATTCAATTATTTTAATTGACATGATATGTTTTAGTTGGTCCAGAGCCTGATTTGGGATATGATTTTGGACAATAGATGCTTGTACCTCTAATTCATGCTTATTTTCCTTTGTCCTGTTGATTTGTTTTCCATTATATCCCCTTAGTAAGACAAGGAAAGCAAACTCTCAAAACTGACATATTTTTTTCAACTTTAGAACATGTTTAAGCATTTTAATTATAAGGAAGAAAAAAATATTAGAGCTTGCAAATTTTGTTTCTTTTTCTCTGCATAGATTAATTTAAGCAAATCTTTAAGTAAATGCCCTGCATAAAAAAATCAGTTTCAGTTCACTGAATATGAATTTAACAGTTTGGGTGTGAATCCATGCAGGCCTGTTGAGGTGTGGGAAGAGTTGCAGGCTGAGGTGGATAAATTATCTGAGGCCAGACTTAAAGAGAGGTCTTCTATCAGAATATGAAGAGAAAATGGTGATTGATCTCCATGCTAAAATTGGCAACAGGTTCTTTCTCCACTTACCATTTTCCTCTGTTTCCCCTGTTCTGCATGCTTAATCTCTTTGGTGAACTTTTATATTCATTAAATTATGTAATTGGTCTAAGTGCACTTTTGACATATTAGACTAGGTTTATCTCAGCAAATGATTACATCAAAGTAAAAGATACCTTAATCAATGACACAACC
Source organism: Lupinus angustifolius (assembly GCF_001865875.1). NCBI lineage: Eukaryota > Viridiplantae > Streptophyta > Magnoliopsida > Fabales > Fabaceae > Lupinus > Lupinus angustifolius. Next base: position 20,015,299 of record NC_032017.1, read on the forward strand.
ACTAAGTTGAATCTGTTAATTTTATAACACATGCCTTTCATAGTTTCATTGTATGTTTATTCATTAGAGAAGAAAGAAATGGTCCCATGGCTCATACATGTCATAAAGAGGGATGTAAATAATTTGTCCCAACTTGGTGTCCCCATTCCTATCTCACTCCACTTATATTTATACATGTGGATATAATATATTATTTTAATGAAATAAAGTTAAAATAAAATATTATTTTTGACTTGTTGACAAACATTGATTGGTCCGAGACATGGGATATAAACTTTCCTGTGATAGATTATCTGGTTCCCATAAGGAGACGTATATAAATTGTGAACCGAGTCTTATCTCTTTACTTTTATTAATTTCTTCATATATATTTTAAGAAACTTGAAAAAGGAAATTCTTTTGATTGCTGTTAAACTTGACTCAAATGCACATATTTTTAATATACAAAAGTAAAAGTAAATAGAGGCATTTTTTTTTCTCATTTCGTAACTTGAATGACATTAGAGAATGAACCTTTCTAGTGTCCATAAAGTCATTCTTCCTTTTAAGTTATCTTAGCATTATGCAGAACCTTATAAGGAATCTTCTTTTTCTCATTTTTGTTATGACTATTATTAACTTATTAATTATTACTGGTTTTTTTTTTTCCTTTTCCTTCTTATCCAGATGGTCTAAGATTGCATCTCATCTACCTGGAAGAACCGATAATGAGATCAAAAACCATTGGAATACACACATAAAGAAAAAACTCAAGAAAATGGGCATTGATCCTATCACTCACAAACCACTTTCTAATAATGCAAATCACCAAACTCAAGATCAAACTAAACAACAACTAAACCAACCACTAGAAGAAGAGCAAGAGAATCAACAAGTTTCAGTTGACTTTGACCCTATATTTGAACCTGAATTTAACCAAAATAAGGAGCTAAAGAAACAAGAGACTTCAATTGGGTCATCAAAAATCAATGAAGCTAAAGTGGAAGACAACATTATAAGACCCTTATTTGACACAATGGATGATGTCATGAATGGGTTTTGCACTGATGAAGTTCCAATAATTGAACCACATGAGATTCTAGTTCCATGTATTCCTTCTTCTTCATCAACCTCCACATCTTCATCAAATTCAACCAACTTCCTTGAAGAACTTCAGCTCCCAGATTTTGAGTGGTCTTGTAATTACAATAGTGTTAACAATAATATGGAATTATGGGATGATGATGATGACTTTATTATAAGTTTGAATTTTCTGATTAATGGTGGTGATAAAAAGCAAGTCTTTGATGCTCCTCATAATCAGTACCCAAAAATGGCCATGGACTCAGAATCTTGGGCATATGGGTTGTTTTGATTTGAACTTTTCCACAAGTTCCTATTTTTATGGTTTACTTGTAATTTGCTTATAAGTTTTTACAAAAAGAGTAAAAACAGTGAATGTATTAATTAGAAAGAAAACTAGTCTTGTTTAGCATGGTCCACTTTTTTACTTTCAACTTTTTAAAACTTATGTAAAAAGGTTATATTTATGATAATAGAAATATGTTTGTCTATTTTATTTTGTTTAAGTCTTCTTTTTAGCATAACTATATTGAGGTCATATTTGTTGCTTACTTTATCTTATTTCTTACTTTATGTAAGACATACTGAATGATATAGGTGCTTAACTCAGAAATCTGTGTGTATACTTTATCTTATTTCTCTCGTACAAAATATTTCTCAAATGTTTATTTTTTACATTTTCTTTCTCATCTCTAGAGCTTCAAAAACGCATAAGAAACAATAATATTATATAACCCACTATTTTAGGAGGAAGGTAGAGAAGATATATGAAGTGTTTGATTAAAGAACAAAATCATTCAAAGAAAATGACATATGCAATAGGACTTGGCATTCAAAACCTATCTAGCCGTGTTTGTTGTTGACCACAATCTTTTACACAGTTGAAAATGCCTTCTTTTATCAACCTCTCATTTCTAAATGCGTTGCAAACCTTTCAACTTTTACCAAATCTATGCCATTCACACACTTTTTCTGCCATTTCTTCTCTATTCCCGGTCGACAAGGTTAATTTCACTGTCTTCATTCATATATAAGAGACAAATATATTTACATTTTGTTGTGGTGATTAAATTTTAATTATAACTTTTCAAAAAAAATTAGTTATCTCTACATAGATACATATTTACATAGTTCTTTCTCAAAAGATTGTTGAAGTCTTACTCACTGTGAATACTTATCTTATATTATTTATGAACTAAAAACTATCATATCTAACCTTTTTGTTGGCCTAATATAGTATTTGAACCATGATGTTGTGGAATTGAGATTTTCTCTAGAAAGTTGTATTTTTAAAATTATTTAATTCAAAAATTACTATAAATATAGATTATTAAAAATTGTTTATATCATATTGTCATTATTTTTATTCAGGATTGGATTTTTTAATGCTCGAGATAATCTAAATTGGATGTTTTATTATTTTTATTATATTTTCTATTCGAGAAATTAAGAGTAGCCGTGAGATTACAATTGCTTAAACTTAATAACTATACGTACACGTCTCATATTTTTTTTTTATAAAAAAGTAACTTCACTTAACTTTACTATTGGTTTATAACTTGTTAAATATAAAATGAAGTCATTTAAGTTTTATTTATAAATCTAATTCAGAGATATTTGTTGAGGGTTGAACCCTTGCTACCTTTATTTCTTTATATATATTTCTAAATAAAAAATTAATCTCAAAACAAATTAGATCTACATTTTCTATGACTCAAGCTCCAAAAGCTCTCTTGCGCGAGGGGATTACGGGAATTATCTAATGGGGATTAATAAAATCATATTTAACCTCATATAAAAGTTTTGTGAAAGGATCACGTGTATGAACTTACCATAATGGATAAATACTACTCATTTTTTCTATATATGTTCCTAAATACTTTGTGTATAATTGCTTCGTTGAATAAATGACATTTTTCACTCAACAATGTTCTAAAAAATGGTGGTCGTTATTGACTACAACCAATTGGGTCACTTTGTCCTACAACCACAAGATGTTAAGTATTGCATAATTGATAATACCACCGTGCGCATCATTCTCAATCCATTCAACATATGAGTTCTACATTTCCGAGGGGATCTGCTGTCTCCAATTATGTCTCCGATTACATCATTGATCAATCACAATGAAATAAAATTGATAAAATTATGAATATTTAAATTTTGTAACTGACGTGACATAATATGATTAGTCTGAGACAGAGTTTGGAATATCAGATCATTGTTCCTATATTTCACATCCGAAACAAAGGTAAAGGACAATGGAAAGTCACAAAATCGCTAATCCTTTATGTCTTTTCATATGATTGGCACTCGACATAAAAATCATTGGTTAGGTTAAATTTTATAGTTTTCATGTCATCATATTTCAAATGCATTCCTTTTTAGTTATTGAACATGAGTTCACAAACTTCACTTTTAAATTTACTTTTGCCATCCAAAAGTTTAAATACAATGTTAAACTAAGTGAACTTGTTAATAATTAATAATACGACTAAACCAAATATTGGCTCCTTAAATTCAACTAACATCTGAGCTTTATAACAAGCTTAATTTAAAAGAAAAAAGGTCGATCTTTTTTTTGAATTGAGACTAAAGCAAACCTAATTCCACTCCTTACATGCTCTAGTAGTAAGCGACAATTATTTTGATAATAACTCACCTCATAACCATGTGTATATAGGAATATTATTTGTATAGAGGAATATTTGCGACCCATGTGTATGGACCACACGAGAATTGTGTGTATATAACGAGCTCGAAAAAAGAAATTGACTAAGTGGCTATGTTTAATTACGAGTATAGGATTATCTCAATTAATGTACTCTTTTTACATTAATATTAAGAATAAAAATGTAATTGTAAATATAAATAGAATAATATAATTATCATTTTATTTCAAATTTTTGTATGTTTTGTACAACACTTCCTTCTCTATTACTGAAGAGGAACTTAACTCTTTAATTATATATCAACATCATAAGTGTAATGGTCTTTAATCTTATATTGGTAGTTTATTATAATATTCTCATGGGTTTTTAATGTATTGGATTAGACATCTCTTATACTCTTCTGAAATATATTTTTCCTAACAAAAATAGGTAAGTATCAACTCATAATCTCCACAATTTGTCTAAGCTTAAGTCAACACAATTATGATGTCATACATGAGGTCACCCAAAACAAAATAGTGATAAATTATTAGTTTAACTTTACTTATATATATTTTTTGTCCTCTAACATGTAGGACTGAGTCAACTAGAGGATATTTGTTTTAGCTTAACCAAGTGACTTTCTAATAAAGCAATTGTATTAAAACCTGGAAGGAAAAGCTGTGTCACTTGTATTTATGTACTCACACTTGAACATAATTATCTTTGGAGAGGATACATATATCTTAAATCAAAAAATATATTTTTAGTTCATTTTAATTTACTTTATGCATTAAAAGCATACGATTTTTATATTATTCACCATACTGCTATTCATCATTATTATTGACTTATATTATAAATACACTATTAAGTATCTTATAACTAGTACTAATGATGATGTTGGGAAAGGTGAGCCGCTATTGAAACTTAAGGTACCAACAAATGCAAATGTAATAACTAAATATCAATTACCATCTATTGGATAAACGGTTTAATTGCTAATTTTATTAATTATGTTTAAAAATTAATTGTGTAGTAAAGAGAGTAGAAGAAATAAAACGGTATAATAGGAGGAAAATATTAGAAAATCCTATAACTTTCTCACTTTTGCACATAAAAAATATATAACAACACTAAAAAAACGATAAAAATAATCTTGATAAAGGGTAGGGCATGGTTTTCATGTCACCCCGCATACACAAGCAGATTTGGAGAAATAGAAAGATAAAGAGGCGTGGAACTAAGAAAACAATCATGGATTGGAGAAAGAGAAAAAGTAGATATGTTTTTCTAAGAAGAAAAAAGGTGTTATGAAGAAGTGAAGTTGGCAGCTGAATTGTCTATTTAAATTTCTTGGAGAGGAAAGATAAGTGGATAAAGAATTAAAGATGATTGGTAATTGGCAATGTAGTTATGTTGACCTTATATTTATTGGGGGAAGTGTAAGATATACATTAAATACACATTACCTAATGTTTAGAAGATGGTATAATCAAATTATAGAGGGTGAGAAAACTAAATTGAGGATATATATTGTTAAAGTTAAGATTGTACAAATATAAGTAAATTTGAGTTGAATTTCAATGGTTCACGAATAGCCATATACTAACATGGTTTACTTATTCCGTAGCTTCCAATTCATTGCTAATAGGTACAACCATTAAACTAATTATCATTCTATTTCATATATTATGAAACCAAAATATGTATATATGCACTATGTGAATTCAGATATTTTGGAAATATCTCTCACGTAGTTTACAATAAGATTTATCATTATTTAGATTAATTTTAGTGTCTCTTTTTTTCTTCATAACATTAGAATGGGTCCATGGGTATGAGATGGTGGCTCCATGGCAGAAAAAAAGTGCACAAACAGATGGGGCGGTGAGTTATGGTCTCCCAAAATGAATAGGACACTCGTCCCAAACGCGCATGAGTTCCATTGGTAGAACTTGGGACCCATATATGCCTCTCCAAAGTGTTTTTTATTTATTTATAGAAGAAGCCTTTTAAGATTATTATATACACTATTTATTATCCACCTGCAAATACATATATAATAAATAGTATATTTAATGGTCATTTACTCAAAAAATAATTCAAATAAATAATAGATATAGTAAATATATATAAATCTTTACACTGAAAATTTATAGATGTTATGTACAACAATAAAAGATAAAATGTAAGAAAAAGACAGAGATACTTGCATTTATTAAATTCAGATAGTCCAAATGAATCCACGTTCTAATATCTAATGAGTATTGTTTTAGGACATTGAATAAGATTTACATTCTTCATTTTTTTGGTGAGAAACTAATTCTTTTTTTGTACGTGATAATGGTCTCGATAAATGTCGTTCGTAGGAATTGAACTCTTGACACTTTGAATCATATGAGGATCTAGTGATATCTTGTACTACTAGATTAATGTCTTACTAAAATAAAGAATATGAAAATCACTAAAATATACTTTACTATAATATATTTTTTGAGGTGGTGCTTTACTAAAATAAAGAATATGAAATTCACTAAAATATGCTAATATGATATATCTTTTATGATAGCACTTCAATGCTTTTACTTTAGCTTAAAACTGAATGATGTTAGTTTGATACATGGGAATTCCTACTGCTTTTTGTCATTCACACTTATACTAACATGAATTACTATATTGACTAGAACAACTTCTGCAAAGTGCAACATATATACTAAAATGACTTCAGCAACACACTAGTTTGACGCAACAATTTATGTCTGCTTTATAATATCGAACGGAAATGTTTTAGTTCATTCCTTTTCTATCTAATGAATCTTAAAAGAAAAAATAGAACTTTATATTGTTCCGTGGCAATGGTGGCATATTATCAACAAAAGCTAAAACAAAGGGTACCAACAATTTAGAGAGCAATACTTCTATGAAAAGGGGGAATAATTGAAGCTAAGAATCTGGACCTATTAGGCCCAAGCTTAATGGACCTATCAGGGCCTAATATTTGAAGCTAAGAATCTGGTACGATGTTGAAACTTGAAGGACAAGGTAAAATTCCATTTTGTTCTAATCTATTTGTAAAATAAGTACTACCTTTCGGACTTGAACTAACCAGAGACATGTTTAACCCGTCTCGCACTCACGCTTAATAGAAATCATAGCATGGTCTGTCTGAAAGAGAGAAATCATAGAGGTTATGGATTATTTTAATTGTACTTTTTTAATGAGCAATTCTTTTTCTTATTAATTTAATAATACCCCCAAATTTCTGTGTGAACTCAGATTCTGCAATTTTGTAACGAAGTACTAGACTATACACCCTGTTGGAAAATATAAATATTGGGTTTCAAAAAAGATAAATGTTAAGGCCACAATTTATGTGGGGATTAACCGTTACCACTAAATTCAAATCAACTATGATTTTGTAACCTTAAATTAAAATGCATTTGATTATGCAATTATGTATGAGTCCCTATAACGAAGCTGATTCAGTTACAAAATTTAGCAAAATTTCCACTACAATTTTATAATTTTCTTTTTTTGTTTGGGCTTTTAAACGCGTAAATTCGTAACTCTACATCGCACTGAAACACAAAACCCTAGCCCAATTAGGGTATATATAAATAAGCAAACCGCAGCCACTTCCTTCAGCAGTTTCTTAGATCTAATAACCATTTTTCTTAGCACTCGATTTCTCTTCTCTAAGTTTTATTATAACATTTTTAGTTTCTGTTTTACATGCTTGATCAATTTACGCATCGACTATGATTCTCTATTTCTCTAACCATACCATAGAGAATACGAAAAGAATGCAATATTAATTCGGCTCCTTTATCAATGGATTCTTGCTTTTTCTCGTAGGCTCCACAATTAGGTTTTTATCATATTCCTTCAAATCCAGGAATCCAATGGAAAATTTTAATTTTTTATTTATTTATAAAGCTATAATTTTGTTTTAATCGTTTTTCCTGTCTGGTTCCTAATTATTGTTCATTTAAATCATGTTTGCTGCGAAGTTTTTAGCTTTTAATTGATTTCAGTTATAAGCAATTTTTATGTGTTTTTTTTAACACGGATCTCATTTTTTGTTTATGTGAATGGATTTGGAGATGCTTGATGATGATTATTTTGCTTTAACCACACCGAATAGAGAATAGATGGGGCTTGTGGTGCCTTTTATTTTAAGTCTAAGATTAGCTTTTTGTTCTTGGTTTTGCCTAATGATTTCTATTTCTAATGGAAGATGTTTAGTTACGTCTTCTTTTAGGGATTGAGAGAGGGCTTTGTCAAGCACTTGAAGCAGATTTTACCCTTAAATGCAAGGGGCCTTACCCATCTCAGTTTTCTCCTGTGGAAAAAACATGGCCCTTATCTGAGAGCAATCAATTCCATTTTTATTTTATTTAAAATTTATGTAATTATTATTGATCTAGTTGTGTAAAACTCTAAATTCTCAAAGTCAACGGTTTGAATCCTGGCGGATAGAGTAGTCTCCAAAAGGGATTAGTTCTTGATCCTCTTTGTTGTATCACAAATATAAATTTTAGTTGTGATGTATACTTAATTGTGTCCCCAGTGAATACCAACAATAAAAAACATGCTTTGACACAGTATTGAAAAGTCTTTATTAATTTTTTTAAATGTTACCCACCTAAAAAAGGAGTTTTTAATTGCTTGTAAAACAATGGAAAATACAAAAAAAAATCTTATCTTAGATGTGAAAATTAGATTGTACTGTGTAAGTTTCAAAGTTAAGCATTTTTATCATCCTATTAAAATAATGGGTAAGTAGAAGTTGGGTTTTATAGCATGTAACAGTCACGTTGGATGGTTGCAATTGAAGATTTCTTTGGTTAATCTATGAAATAAGCCTGTGGAAAAACTTAACTGCTGTAGTGGTCATATATCAACACTAGATGAAACCTAATATGGATGAGAATGTTGGTACTTGCAACGCATGATGTGTGAACAATACATAAGATTAGGAATCAGTGAATTTTATAAAGAGTTGGTGTAATAGTAAAGTATAATTTCTTGTAAATGGTTTGTTCATCCACTAAGAAGGTGTGACCAATTTTGTAAATGGCTTAAAAACTATATTTATATTAAATATACTTGTTTTTTTTGTAGGCTAAAACTTGAATGAAGCTGTTAGAAAATTACTATTTGATATCAACGTAACTATACAAAAATACATGTATATACCCTTAGTTAAAAAATAAAATAAGTCAGGGGATTTGTTGTTACTGCCATCTACTCTTGAAGATCTGACATTGAAGAAGACATGTTTATATTTGAAACACGATGGATGAGAATCACCTGTCCTATTTATTGTACATTATTTTATGAAATTTGATTGGTTTATAGTTCAATTGTAAAGACTTTTCTCATTATGATTGAGTATCAATAATTTTATGACTTATCATTTTATAATTATGATGTGTATTATGGATACCTTGCATAGTTTTTTATATATACTTTAGATTATCTAATTTTAAAGTTATGTCTGAGTTGAATTAGAATTCGGAATTGCAATTTTGATTATGTTTGGAACACCGTTCAAAATTTTTTAATAATTTCAATCACCATTTCATGGAGTTTGAAGGTAACTAAGTAATTGTAGTATTGAGCAATGGCTATAGCCACAAATCTCATTATCATTATTTCTCATTATCGTTGCAACCACATTCATTCTCATTATCGTTGCAACCTCTTCATAACAATGGCTATAGCCACAAATCTACTCTTACTAAAATCATCTTATCATTCACCACTCCTAGCAAGTTTTGTCGTTATCACAACCTTTACAATATTAGTAATTTCACAACAATTTCAAAAGTGACAACCTACCAATCTCTATCAACATGAAATATAAGATAGAGATGCCACACCATATAGCATATACTAGAATTTTGTCCATATCTGTTAGGAAAAAAGAAACAGAAAATTACACATACTTCTCATCTTGGGACAGCACAGGGTGATGTACCTTATCCGTACGAGGAATGTACATCTTAAGGTACGATGTTATGTCCAATTTCAAGCACAACATAGTCAAATTTATTACTAATTCAGCTACTCCTTTCTCTATCTTAGCTACAGTGCTTCATACATTGACCAAATCGTTTGTTTTAGTAAATAAGGGGTCAACATTAGATGGCCTAATTAATCACCTAATACAAACAAAAACAATTAATCACATCAAAGTTTGAAACAACACCCTTTTCCAGATCATGAGTTTTGGGTTAGAATTTGATACTAGATCACAACATTGGGAACTAAATCATTATCAGCTCAAGTCATTGTCTTGTTTGGTAAGTAGAATAGAAAACAAACACACAGTCTCACAAGCTATGCTACAACTACACAATTTTACAAAGCAACTACATTGGACATAAAATCTTAACCCCACACACACTACTACAATAGTACTTATCATCACACAACATTAGTTAACAAAACAAACATCCTATGATTCAACACTAACTTCTGTCAATTGAGGCTTCACCTTAGGAGGCCTACCTCTCGGCCTTCCGCTACTGGCAGGTGCAGCTTCCGCCGAAGGCGGCGGCAACACAGACCGAGCAATCTTCTTAGGCCTTCCCCTTGGCCTACCACTTCCACTTGAAACCTTAGCACTTGGTGGAGCATTAGGGTCCTTTGGGGGGCGACCCCTTGGCCTTGGTGGGGACACAACAGTGCCAGGGGGCACATGAGCCTTTGGTTTTGGTGGCCTACCACGACCTCTCTTTGGTGGGGCACTAGGGTCAGGTTTCATGTAGTTGTTCTTCAAGAACACAAGCTCACCACTCTCTTTCATCTTGTGAAGGTGATGAGTGAGAAGTGCTGTGTGCCCTGCTGGCAACTCACCATAGGTTGATTCTATGTAACTTGCTATTGCTGATTTGTTAGATCCATTTTGGTCATTCAGTGCTTCCACTGCTTTCATTATCATCTGAATAAAACACCAAAACAACACTCAAGGGTTACAATTATTTCTTATAAACAAAGCTGCTATGTTGTAAAAAACATCAAATCATGTTAATGGGTTGGTGAGGGTAAATTTAAATAGAGGAAAAAAACATCTTTATTTTCTGATTGCATGAGTTCCTCAGTAACCCTAACTTTACTTGTTATTTCGTATATAAAAATGGTTACTATTTCAGGACAGTGAACCAAAATAAAGACCCTAAGTCAGTGAAAATGTTTGGATCACATAAAATTTGACAACTTTTTAAAGGAATAACCTATAAAGAATTAATTTTTGAAGGAAAGTTAAGATGGGAATATTGATTTGGATGTGAATTTACCTCAGGGTATGGAGGAAGTGATGGAGGTTTATTAACCTCTTCAGTGGCCATTGCAGTTGTAGGTAATGAAGAAGCTCAAAAAGCTTAAAAATGCAAACTTTAGCAAAGATAAGCTTCAAGATTTTACAGTGAAGTGTTTAATATGAGTGATTCTTGCAATGATCTGAGGATTGAATTTAAAGGAAGATAAATAAATTAAAAATTGAAAAGAATTAAAACTTCTTCCTCTTATTCCAACCTTCCCCTGTTCTTCTTTAAGACAAAATGGACGGCTGGGACGCACTCAATCGATGTTGATCCCACGATTGAGGAGTCATTTCTCATTATCATTATTTCTCATTATCGTTGCAACCACATTCATTCTCATTATCGTTGCAACCTCTTCATAACAATGGCTATAGCCACAAATCTACTCTTACTAAAATCATCTTATCATTCACCACTCCTAGCAAGTTTTGTCGTTATCACAACCTTTACAATATTAGTAATTTCACAACAATTTCAAAAGTGACAACCTACCAATCTCTATCAACATGAAATATAAGATAGAGATGCCACACCATATAGCATATACTAGAATTTTGTCCATATCTGTTAGGAAAAAAGAAACAGAAAATTACACATACTTCTCATCTTGGGACAGCACAGGGTGATGTACCTTATCCGTACGAGGAATGTACATCTTAAGGTACGATGTTATGTCCAATTTCAAGCACAACATAGTCAAATTTATTACTAATTCAGCTACTCCTTTCTCTATCTTAGCTACAGTGCTTCATACATTGACCAAATCGTTTGTTTTAGTAAATAAGGGGTCAACATTAGATGGCCTAATTAATCACCTAATACAAACAAAAACAATTAATCACATCAAAGTTTGAAACAACACCCTTTTCCAGATCATGAGTTTTGGGTTAGAATTTGATACTAGATCACAACATTGGGAACTAAATCATTATCAGCTCAAGTCATTGTCTTGTTTGGTAAGTAGAATAGAAAACAAACACACAGTCTCACAAGCTATGCTACAACTACACAATTTTACAAAGCAACTACATTGGACATAAAATCTTAACCCCACACACACTACTACAATAGTACTTATCATCACACAACATTAGTTAACAAAACAAACATCCTATGATTCAACACTAACTTCTGTCAATTGAGGCTTCACCTTAGGAGGCCTACCTCTCGGCCTTCCGCTACTGGCAGGTGCAGCTTCCGCCGAAGGCGGCGGCAACACAGACCGAGCAATCTTCTTAGGCCTTCCCCTTGGCCTACCACTTCCACTTGAAACCTTAGCACTTGGTGGAGCATTAGGGTCCTTTGGGGGGCGACCCCTTGGCCTTGGTGGGGACACAACAGTGCCAGGGGGCACATGAGCCTTTGGTTTTGGTGGCCTACCACGACCTCTCTTTGGTGGGGCACTAGGGTCAGGTTTCATGTAGTTGTTCTTCAAGAACACAAGCTCACCACTCTCTTTCATCTTGTGAAGGTGATGAGTGAGAAGTGCTGTGTGCCCTGCTGGCAACTCACCATAGGTTGATTCTATGTAACTTGCTATTGCTGATTTGTTAGATCCATTTTGGTCATTCAGTGCTTCCACTGCTTTCATTATCATCTGAATAAAACACCAAAACAACACTCAAGGGTTACAATTATTTCTTATAAACAAAGCTGCTATGTTGTAAAAAACATCAAATCATGTTAATGGGTTGGTGAGGGTAAATTTAAATAGAGGAAAAAAACATCTTTATTTTCTGATTGCATGAGTTCCTCAGTAACCCTAACTTTACTTGTTATTTCGTATATAAAAATGGTTACTATTTCAGGACAGTGAACCAAAATAAAGACCCTAAGTCAGTGAAAATGTTTGGATCACATAAAATTTGACAACTTTTTAAAGGAATAACCTATAAAGAATTAATTTTTGAAGGAAAGTTAAGATGGGAATATTGATTTGGATGTGAATTTACCTCAGGGTATGGAGGAAGTGATGGAGGTTTATTAACCTCTTCAGTGGCCATTGCAGTTGTAGGTAATGAAGAAGCTCAAAAAGCTTAAAAATGCAAACTTTAGCAAAGATAAGCTTCAAGATTTTACAGTGAAGTGTTTAATATGAGTGATTCTTGCAATGATCTGAGGATTGAATTTAAAGGAAGATAAATAAATTAAAAATTGAAAAGAATTAAAACTTCTTCCTCTTATTCCAACCTTCCCCTGTTCTTCTTTAAGACAAAATGGACGGCTGGGACTCACTAAATGGATGTTGATCCCACGATTGAGGATTCATTGTGAAGAAGATCACTTGGATCGATGACGTGGTAGTATGTGTTTCTTCACTCACATTTTTTGATGTTGCACATTGTCCTTTGCTTGATTTTTTTTCATTGAGAAGAGGTTTTCAGATCCACAGATTCTAAAATTTTAATTAGTTTATTAAAAGTTCAACTTATTTTATGGTGTATAGTTCAATTTATTTTAAGACTTGAATACTTATTCTCGTTATTTGTAAATCAATGTTAAAAAGTGATATACATTAGGAAAAATAGGTGAAAATAATTATTACTCTTAACATTATCAAAATTTATGTTAACATTCTAAAATTATCTCTCCATTCATTTCTCTGTCTAATGTCATAATTATTAGAATGGTGCAACCACGATTATGGGTAAAGTGAAGTTTTTATTAGAACATAAAAGGAAATGTAAATATAGGATGCATGTAAAAATTTGGGATGTATTTGGTATGAATTATTTAATACTAGCAAGTATAGAATGAGACATACTTATAAATAGGAATAGGAATAGTATGTTTTTAGTAAATTTTGATGTTAGTTATACAATTTATTTTTTTAGTACTATTTATCATCTTCCTATGCAAAACAAAATAAGTGCTTATTTTTGTTGTGTTTTCAATCTTCCAGCGGCCAAAGCCTACCCACTGATAACTTATTATTTAATGAAATTAAAGGAATAGGGACACAAATATGATGTTCTCAAACATATCTACAAACATGTCACGAACCAATTAAAATGAAGTAAAAATAAAAAATTATAAATATTTAATTTTTTAACTGATATAACATATTTTAATTAATTCGGGACAGATTTGAGGCCATATTTAGGGACAACATATTCGTGTGGACGAAATAGGGGTGAAATGAGTTACAATAGTTTTTTTAAAACAGGATGTGCTGGCACCTTAGCATATATTAGGTAAGTGGAGCACATGAGCCAAAGCTAAAAGGCAACAAAAAGTGTGTCAAATAAATAAAAAGCATGAAGAAGAAAAACAGTTGATAGGTTGGTTTATCTTAGTATAAGACTTAATGTACCCAAAAATCTTAGTATAGGGTAGAAGAGTGTGTTAAGAGTTGGAGTGTTGAGTTAATTAAGAAAATATGTTAACTAATTTATGATGTAGTGGTCCCTAGCATACATAACATAAGCTAAGCATTAAAGATGCTCTAACTATAGAACCTTGAGTGTGTTGAGTTATCTTTGTCAATCTTTAATATAGTTGGTTGGTAATTTCAAACCATAAAGGAAATAATTGCTAAATTTAATCCCCCTAAAAAAAATAATGGTGAAAGAATCTCTTATACAAATATATAAAGATAATAAAATATATCCTCATATCACGAAATAATTTATCTCCTTAAATTCACTTATTGTTTGACATGTGTATAAATTATTTTTTGGTATGAGAGGACACTTTATTCTAATGTAAGAAACCACATCCAAACTTACATGTAATATCTCATGTTTAGGTAACCACTTTAAGAAAGGCAGAACAAAAGCACATTATTTGAACAAAGACTGCATTATGTCTCAAATAATCCAACATCAAGTGAAGAGATTACCCTATTACATGCACATTTATAATTATACCTATGCATTTATGAAATATATGTAGAGTATTGAACACTCTTACATACAAACATCACATGCACAATTACAAATATGCATCTATGGAAACATGAAGAAATCCTTGCATTTTATTATGCATATAACCAACATATTGGCATTTTACAATAGCAACAGTGACTTTCTAGTGTTTGTGTGGGTTAATCCTATAAAATTTTATACTCTATAGTGCGAAGTTACAAATATTTCTCATTTGATATCTTCATCATTATCATATTCTCTGCTTTCTTTTTCTTCCTTGGGGTATACCTTCACCATAAACCTCCAGCTATCTCCCTCCTCTATTTCCCACTGTTTTTTCAGTTCATAAATAGCTTTGGATGCTGCCGCAGCAATGGCTGGGTTGCTATCTTCTGCTAGTCTCTGTG
Organism: Lupinus angustifolius; assembly: GCF_001865875.1. Classification (NCBI taxonomy): domain Eukaryota; kingdom Viridiplantae; phylum Streptophyta; class Magnoliopsida; order Fabales; family Fabaceae; genus Lupinus; species Lupinus angustifolius. Next base: position 20,030,619 of record NC_032017.1, read on the forward strand.
GCAAGAACCAAATGCATCAGTTTTCGCAATGGAATAAAAATGAATGTATATTGCATGCCAAAGTTTTTCCTATATTAATTATAACGAGTATTAGCGACCTACCTGCAATGCTCCCATCCCTGCATTTCCGAGAGTCCACATGGATGGTGCTGCTGCCAGTGCATTGGCTAAAGCTCGTCTAGAAACACAACCACACACCAACAAATAAAAAACATAGAAAACAGAAAGAAAGAAGATAGTTTTATTTTCGGCCGGGAAGTGGTCTTTTCCATGTTATTACCATATATATTTCTTTAGAAGTAAAGTAATCTGTGGAAGCTTTGCAATTGCATTATTAACTAAACTTTTTTTATTACCATTACAACAGCACATCATTAACCAAATTAAGGAAATTCTAATTTTCAGCATTTGAGAAAGTTGCAACTTTGTGACAGGATGATGAAATATATCAATCATGAAGAATACGAGTTTAAATCCTGAAGCCAACCATTCTAATGCTCATCATGACTATTGCAGTGACAAAATACCTTTCCTGCTAGTTACATTATTGCCCGAAATTTTGAATGTAAAGAATTTGATTTAAAAGATAATATGGCTGCTCACTTTTAACTGTACATGATGAATAAAGTGTGTAATCAGATTCCCTTAAGGATTTTAACATCACGGGAACCTTACCGAGTGCTGACATCTGGAGAACTAGAACATTCTGCCAACAAAGATACACTTTGTTTACCATCCATTGCATCAAGGTCGATAAGAGTTGTGATCAACAACTCGAGCTACTCTTGATATAAAAAAAAATAGGTAACATCAATACTTAATTAGTGACTAAGATCAGAGAAACGAAATAAAAATGAAGAATCAAACCTCTTCAGGATCAGTGTAATCAATTCCATCTGCTTCGGAAAGTGCCGATGCCATACTCCAGTAAGCTTCCTGTACACATTAAAAATATGATATCTTAGTTTTTTAATATATAAACAGAAGGGAAAGGAAAATGGGAAAGAAGAAAGACCTGAAGAGCAGAAATCCGTTCTGTGGTCACACTCACATCCCCAAGAAAGGAATTTGTGGTTTTTCCATTCTTTTCAAGCATTATATAACCACTAGTATTATTTGCTGAAAGAGAGCCTCTATATTTGCGAAGAGGACTGCACCCGAACACCATCAGAAAATATTTAGACCTTAGCATATTATATATAAGCACTTAAGGAGACATTTAAAGTTACTTGACTTACAAGTTATACAGTTTGCTCACCATTCTGTCATGGGTGTATTTTATTAACTGCGATATATTGAAATATGTTATGTAGCAGATTATTATACACAGAATAATGCCTGCCACCTGGGATCATTCATTGTTTAAAAAAGAAAAAATTGTTCCACAGTAAACAGTCTTGCAGAATTAAAATATCACCTCCATGGACATAAGGGCATCCTCCATTGCACGTTGCTTAGCACGGAAGTCAGCAAGACGTAAATCAGTCTGAAAGTTCAAAGTTTGTGTCAAAAGGAGTCTTGTATTTACTGGCTATTCTATGCGCTATGAATAGCCAAACACTCTTTCTGCTAATACACACTTTCAAAAAGACAAGGCGGTCCATTAAGATCTACATGGGATAGGAGTACATAGGAAACATATATAAGAACAAAAGCAACTGGATATCCAATTTACGGTAACTATCATGTTGGCATTGCGTAAAAAGTTTTAAAAAATTAACCAAAAATAAGTTATAGAATTAAAGTGAGATGGATTAAATGCAAGAGTGTTTCAGGCGGTAATTTGTGATAGAAAAATACAATTCAAGCTTAGGGGAAAATTTACTGAACAAGTATAAGACTTGTGATGCTGTACCAAAGTGAATAAGTGAGTGTTGTGCGGTAAAAAGCCAACTGTAAATAGTCGAAGCCAGCAAGAGATAATAAACTCAATATAGTCACAATGAGGATGTTGTGTTAGATGAGAGGACACTAGACGAGATAGAATGAAGAATGAAAGCATTAGGGGTAAAATTAAGGTAGAAAAAATAGTAGCATATCACGTTGGGTGGTTTGCTCATGTGAGCCAAAGATTATGTCTACCAACTAAGTCCCTAAAAGAGTCAAATGCACATCATGTTCATCCTTCGTCCCATGTGACATGCGTCTGGAATGTCATGTCTGATGCATATGCAATGCCACATTAGTCTCAAGGACAAACGTAGTGCTCGTATTGATCAATCAGAGACTTAGGTGATAAACATAATCTTTGAAGAGCTAAGTTGGTTGGCCACAAATCTTTCATGAATTGGGATAGAATTTTACACTAATTATGATATAGCTCATACTTTTTTTAATGTCCACCAATGAGTTTGTTTCTTTGTTTACTAAATATACAAATCTTCAGCGGAAAAGAAAAAACTGGATGTCTATTTTTCTAGATAGTTTTAACATTATATCTCTTCTATTTCAACTATCAACATTGCATGACAACCAATAATTCAGATTTCTGAGTAGGTAAATAATGAAAGGGAGAGATGAGCATATACAAGACAAATATAACATGATGCAAATAGTATCAGCACAGCTTTTATGTAAAACTACCAATTATATTATCTTGTGGATAAACACTCAAGAGAATCATAGATTTACCTCTAAGGCCCCATCATTCCAGTGCTCATCAGCAGCACTTTTCAATCTGGACTGAGCTTGATCTTTCAATATCTGCAGAATATTAGAGAAGTTAAACAAAAATCGGCCTAAAAGATACCACTAATGTTAATTCTTTCATTTCAAATCACAAAATTGAAGATTCTAGATGACACAGACGGAAGCAATATGATTGAGGTGCATGGCTCTTTCTTTGACATCACGGTCAATTTTCTCAGTATCCTCTCTTGCTCGAGCTACAGATCAAAATAAAGTAAAATGTAAGTTGACAATGCAAGGGTACTATATGAGTAAAATCATGAAATAGGTGCTCCTGTTGAACCCTTCCCCTTAAAGGAAGTAAAGTTCCAACTTCCAAACATAACATTAGTAGATAAATGAAAATTACAAGTAATAACCATAATAGAATTATATAGTGTTATCAGCATTTAAATATCCAAAAAACGACCCTTTGATCTTAAATAAAGTAATCACTTTTCAAACTGAATATGCTTGTTGCATACACTTGCTATCTCCATTGACTTCTTCGTTCCTTTCTTTTTTGTTGGGCAGGGCGAAATGGCATGGGATAAGGGGAGGATATCATAATTGTTGTGATAAGAAATACATTAAAATTGCACAGTAGTTTTAAACAATTATTTCATTTTTCATCAGATGAAATAAGTGATGCAATCTTAAAGTACAATGGCACATTATATAAACAAAGGAAGCTAGCTAACCATCAATCTTGAGAAACTCTGTCCCTAGAAAAGCAACATCTTGGCGTGCACGGGCATCCAGCCTCATTAAGCCACTGAGGAAACAAATAATTAACAGTTATTTCCGTCCATCATGACTTAGGACAACATTGTATTTCGTACGGTTATTACTTATTTCTCAAATGAATGATACTTAATAGTTTAGTCATATAAAAAAAGGTTTAAATATACAATGTTATGAAATGGATAGAAGATAAGGCAAGAACCAATAATTTAAGTTAGTGAGACATATATTCCACATTGTAAATCCTCATTTGTGATTACTAAGATGTCTCGACCAATTAAAACTTAGATTATTAGGTAAATAATTAGATACGACTACCAAAGGGTTCTCCAATAAAAGAATTCTTCGCCGGTTTACAATTTTCTAACATAGAAAAGTGGGCAGACGAGCAGAAATGTTAACACATTCAAACAGAAATAGTATAACGTCAAAACAAGGTTGCCGAAAGTACCGCGAGAGCAATACAATGTCATTGCGAGCTCTTTCATTGACAAACTTTGCATCATTATAAATGAATCTACAAGCTTCAGCCAAGCCACGAACATTATGGATCTCACCATTTTTCTCATCGTTGGTACGTACTCTGTAAAAAAGATAAAAAAGATAATTCAAGTTTGACACAATTAATTTGGCAACTGAAATACTATAATTAAGGGGTACTGATTCAGACATAAGAAACAGCAGATAAAATTGTAACAGATTGGATTAATTTTATATGGTGGGTGGATAATCATCTATATTTAATTCCTTACCTTTTTAAATCAGGAGCACCATCATAAGTTGCAACACACTCTTTTTCTTCAGTATTATTTGTTCCCTTTGATTTACATGAGATAGAAAATTTCTTGGAGAATAAGCGAACTGCTTTTCCATTAATGAACCGGTCGTTGAATAAGGCGGGTGTCTCAGCAAGGAGGCATCTATAGTTTAACTGTGCATGTTCAAGTCCATGTGTTGGAAGCTGTATTCTATTGATCCTTGTTGACAAGGGAAAATAATGCTTTTCATGTGATCTACAAAGAGTTGTTCTTTGAGTCACAATAGGACCACTTGAAACTTTGTTTGTAGTAAGTGCCATCGGGTGATCAAGAAAAGAATGAAATACGCCTGGCCTTTATTGAACTTGAAACATCTCAATTCTGTAAAAGTAAAACAAAAAAGGGGATGAGGACATAGAGTCTCCTTAGAGGTAGTGAATTTTGCAATCTATGGGAACTTTTCTAACCACAAGTTTCATTCAACAACATGCATATAGCGAGAAAAGGGACTCATGAAGACGCAATTTGCACCTCACACCCAACCCGATCCGAACTTTTCTAGAAAAGAACATCAATTTAATGAAGTGGCATATGTTACTTGCTTCTCCACATTCCCCGAAATCAAACATCAACTTATTTTCAGTACCCTTTGTTCTGAAAACAATTTCCATTATTCAGAACAATCAAAAGTTTAAAATTTTATATCAGAGAAGATAATATCATATACTTAAAGATAAAGAACTTGGTCTTAAATCCTTAGTTGTCTGCAAAATTTTCCTAAAAACTTGGATGCCAATTGAAGTTAATCTCTATGTAAAACCATGTTGTAGATCAATTAATCAACACGCTGTTCATCCTTTTTCAATAACCTGAAGTACTGTTATGATTGTAAAAATTTCAACTTTGGATAGTTCAAAACTTCTAAAGTAGATAATATTGCTAATTTTCAGATATAGAATTTCCTGGTGTGACAATTAAGTTCACTAAAAAAGTTGCCCACAAAACAATTATCATCACTGCATGATGAACATTCTATCGTGAAATTAGATACATCATAAATATAATAAAACAACAAATAAACAAGTAAAAGGGTAGGTAGTAACTAACCTTTGAAACAAAGACACAGTTTTTTTGTGAAGGAATAAGAAGAGGAGAGTTAGGAACTAAGGAGTACAGGAACTAAAGGTGCATATTATATTTGTCACATGATAGAGACTAAGATTGAAAGAAGAGAGAATGGCCAAAGAAAATGAATAGAGAGGAAATTTGAGAACCACAAGGTAAGGTTGTGGTCCTTCTAATGCCAACAAACAAAGAACAAAAACGTGTAATGAAATTGAGAGAAATGGATTAGGGAGTGAGTGAAGGGTGAATAGGACCTCCACGTCATTCTAGATTAGATAGACATACTATCAAACAAAATTAACGGTCTAGATTTTATATTATTTTTAAACAAAAAATTATTATTAGAAGTTAAAAAGGTAAAAAGATAAATTTTGAAAACGACAATTATTGGGAGACTCAACCTTTCGTGTGTGGAAGATAAGGGAAATACCAAAAAAACTCAGCATTTACTCGACAGGATTTCCAGTCTCATAGATTGCCATGTTTTGTTGGACAGAATGACACATCAATCTAATCCTTAACGGATAAAAAATCAGCAACCCTTGCTTCATAGATTTGCCATCTAGGACAAACTTTTGGCTTTTTACTTGGCTTTCGGTACAAAACATGCTCACAATTATTCAACTGAACTCACTAAATGCTGCATATTAGTGTCTATTTAGTAAATGATAATGATATTTCCATACTGATTTTAGTATCATTTTTTATGTTATTTGTAGATTATAAGTTTAAAAAACATGTTTCTCTTTATTTTATATATATTACTCTCAAAACAAGCAAAGTGAAAGGATAAGATGAAGTTGATGGGAGGAATTTTTTTAAGAAACTTCCGGGAACATTATCTGTTAGTATATCACAAATATAGATATATAATATTTTTGGGATTATGATTGATTTTTTATTTTCTTTCGAAATCTAATATAATAAATAATGAAGGGGTGAGATTTAAATTAAAAATGCAAGACATAAGTATTGAATATCTCTTGTACTAAAAAATGATCCACACACCCAAACTGAGATTCTGAACCAAACAATATTTAGGCAACTTTATTAGCCTCAATTTTTAAGCAAACAGTTCTTAGGCATTTTTGAAGGTCAAAAACAAAAGTTCGATCCACTTATCAGATAAGAATAATCTTAGTTCTTTACCATAAAATGATATACTATCCTTAATTAACACAAAAATTATTTCATTATTTAAAAGTCTACTTGTTAGTACGAGTTTGGTTTTATTTAAAAAGAGTGAAGCTAAACATTGTTAGTTGTCTTGTGTTATCAATTTAGCATTAGGAATGAATGTGAATACATGTTGTTTCTTGATACTCTAATTAAGTGCTTTATTTTATCTTGTTGCCTAAGGACTTGTTGATTGTTGATTACTTGTATTGAGCAACAATATTAGTCAACTTTGGTAGTAAGGCATGTAGATAAATTTGACAAATAAGACAAGACACAATTTCCTTATCGATGATATATGGTACCTAATTATTCTCCTTGTGAACACAACTAAATATGATGTATGTTGAGACGAAAGAAGAATCACATATCTTAAGAAACTATGTCTCTTCTTATCTCTATCCAATTAAATTATACTAACTAACATAATTCTGTTTTTTTTAAACTGAATGAGACATTATAATTGGTAGAAGATATTGTTGGGGACATAATTCAGGACAGAAAATCTCCATTAGCTTAACGGATATCTGAGAATAATAATTGCCTTTTTCCTATTATATATACACGAAAAAAGAGATATAATTAAGGGCATTTGGATTTTCCTTCCTTAGTCTTCCAAATGTTGTAGCAAGGACATTTTACCTTGTTGCCATATGTACCAGGAGGAACACAAAGGCATTTGGCACAGCACTTCTGGCAGTAAAACATGCATGGTTTATTGTGTGAAGTTGCTGAACAACGGTATGTACACTTTGGTTTACAATCTGTGTAAATATTGTAACATTATAAGAGCCTAGGAAACTTTAAAATGTTGGGTATGCAAAATTGATAATTGGGTACCCAGATTTTGTTACTGCATACCTGAAGGACGAAGTTTTGTAAGTCCATAAACCTGTTACAGGATTAAAAATGAACACAGATTGAATTAGAACAATAGGACACTTATTTTGAAATTAAAATGATTAATTCTAATAGAGAAGCAACCATAATTGAGCAAAGAAAAGTGTGTTTATGTATATTTGTTATGTACATGATCTAACAGAGTATATGCAGCGGATAATAATTTCTCCAACTTGCTAGAATCTATGAGGAGCAATATCAAATAATGCAGTAACACACAAGAGACACCATAATTTTAACTCGAAAACCTTCCCAAATTGAGAAGTAAAAACTACGGGCACAAGTCAGTCAATCAAGCTCCACTATAATCAAAATAGGAATACAAGAGTGTCTGCAAAATACAGCTCAAAACGTGCTCAACAATACGGCATACAACATAGCAAAAAGCTTGAAAATGAGAACAAGAAAAACCAGAAAAAAATCAGAAATACAGCTTCTGTAACAGCTCGATTTCTATCACCTCGGACGTCGTCTCACCGATCCAACCGTTCAGAATGAAGTACTATAAGTTACGAACTTGTTGTCCAAATTTCAGCCCGATCAAACGATGAACGAAGACGCAGTCATGAGTTTCCCATAGCTGCTCGGAGTTCCTACGGGTTAAGTTTTCTTATCTTCTCTCTCACTTTTCAATTGTCTCTTTTTCATAAATTGCTTTGACTCTCTTGCCACATATGACCCCTATCTATTAGATTAAGTGGGATAAGTGGGCTTTGCCCAACTGGGTCTTTCTCCACATAGGAAGGGAGCCCAAACCCAACATATCTCCCCCTCACAACCTATCCAATGATACCTCACATCAATATGTTTGAACCTAGAATGAAAAGTTGAATTCTTCCCAAGATGAATGACACTTTGACTATCACAAAATAACAAGTATTTGTCTTGGAAAAATCCAAGCTCCTCTAAGAATTTCTTCACCCAAAGAACTCTTCGCATGCTTCTGTAATGGCAATGAACTTTGTCTCAATAGTGGGTAATGCAACACACTTTTGCAACCTGGATTGCCATGCTACAACTCCCCTGCAAACTTAACCAAGTAACTTAAAGTGAACTTTCTAGAATTAATGCCTCCAGCCATATCAGAATCAGTGTAAACCACAAGAGTAGGTTTATCACCTCCAAAACAAAGCCTCAGACTAGCAGTACCACAAAGATACCTCAAAATCCATTTCACAACATTTCAATGCTCTCTACCTGGATTTGACAGAAATCTACTAACTGTACCAACAACATGTGCAATATCTAGTCTTGTACACACCACTGCATACATCAAACTTCCCACAGCAGATGAATAAGGAACCCGTTGCATATCTGATTTTTCAGCTTCATTTGAATGACACTGTTTAGCACCAAACTTAAAATGAGTAGCAAGAGGAGTGCTTACCGCCTTAGCATTTTCCATCTGCAACTTCTGTAACACTCTCTTAATATAGTGTTCCTGTGACAGCCAAAGTTTCTTTTCTTGCCTATCTCGCATGATTCTTATACCAAGAATCTCCTTAGTAGCTCTCATGTCTTTCATGACAAATGACTTGCCTAGTTGCTTCTTTAATTTGTCAATCATGGAAATATTTTTCCCAACAATAAGCATGTCATCAACATACAATAATAGGATGATAAAATCATCAACATCAAACTTTCTAATGAAGATACAATGATCAGAAGTAGTCTTCTTATAGCTTTGCTCACACATAACAGACTCAAACTTCTTGTACCATTGTCGTGGAGCCTGCTTCAAACCATATAGACTCTTTCTCAGCCTACACATAGTCTTCTTTGCCTTCAATAAGAAAATCACCATGTTGTTTCATATAAATCTCTTCCTTCAAATCACCATGAAGGAAATCAGTTTTTACATACATTTGATCTACCTCCAAATTAAGAGTAGCAGCCAAACTCAATACAATTCTAATGGATGACATCTTCACCACAGGAGAAAAAATCTCACTGAAATCAACACCCTTGACCACCAATCTGGCTTTATACCTTGGAGATGTAGAATTAGTTTCTTGCTTCACCCTGTAAATCCACCTCTTTTCCAAAACCTTCTTCCCTTTTGGCAATTTGACCAAATCAAAAGTGTGATTATCATGCAAGGACTTCATTTCCTCTTGCATTGCATCCAACTACTTCTTCTTTTCTTCATTCTCCATGGCCTAATGATAATATTCAAGTTCTCCTCCATCTGTCACAACAACATAGTCATCAGAAGGGTATCTGGTAGATGGTTTCCTCTGCCTATTAGACATTCGAAGTTGAGGAGCATCACCAAGATTCTCATCTTGTGACATCTTATGTTCATCTTCACCAATAACAATGGGAAAATCTAAACCATCTCCAAGATGTTGATCACCAACATAATCATGTTGCTCACCATTTTGAACGTTATTCTCAACTGTATCC